>NC_072773.1:34026007-34188227 GCF_022539595.1 Amphiprion ocellaris
GAACATTCAGAAAAAAATCATGAATGTTCTTAAGAAACATTTTTAATATTTCTTTTTCACCACAAAAAATGTTCAAAGATTTCCCAGAAATGTTGAAAATGTGGACATCAGAAGTTTCACTTTGAAAATATTTTTTTCCCGCATTTTCAAACTTTAAAACGGGTCAATTTTGACCCGCAGGACGACACGAGGGTTATTGACATTAAATATCTGCCACTGTTAGATTAAATAAAAATCTGTTTCTCTTTACCCAAAACACTTAATAGTCATAGAACTCATTTTTCTTGCATCAAAGAAGAAAGAACAGTACAGTGAGAGATGACTGATTTTGAATGATGTGTTTTTAAACAGACAGATTTTATTGTTTAAATTAATTTATGAGGCAAAATGCTTTGAAATTTGGAAGTTCATTAACTTGCCACATAATGACAGTCATCCCTGACAGTCAAGAAATTACAAGTCTGGTTTTAATCTGCAGCTCATTGTTAATAGAAAATCTTTTAGGGGTGACAGCGCTTCATAGAAGAATGCCATGACTGCTAGCTGCTGTTCAGCGTTCAGACTGCAGCCACTTAGTGCGCCAGGTGTTTTGCCCAAGATTTTTCCACAAGACAAATGGAAAAGTGCCATACCCTTTAAACATCCCATTAATATGTCTTATAAGACTCGCCACAACTGAGCACCAAAAGCTCAGTTTTATTACAGTTTCTTGTCTTTGTCAGGCATAGCTTCCAGTTTACGTTTTCAGGTAATTATAGCGTTGTGCACACTAGAGTGGCACAAATTAGCACTTTAGGGGAAGAATCAGTTGGCTGGATGCCCATCATTGCCGCATGGCCTGGACATGATAAACACACAGGCACCAAGGCCTGTAAAAGGAATCCAAAGTTTGCATCAACATTTTAATGGAGTTTTTTTTCTTTTTCATGAAAACAGCTCTGGAGCATTATCTCCTCTGATTTCCTGCAGTAGCATTGGATAATATTGCACTTTTATGATGAGTGAACCCTCAAGTGTTACATGTAAAAACAGGCCATTAAGGAGTAAATGCAAAGAAACAAAATGTGAGAAAGCACGAGTTGGAAACACAGACGATGTCAAAGGATGTTCTGACCTAAACGCTTTGGGTCGAGTATCTTTTCAAGTAGCGCGACTGTTTTTTTATGGTTACATTTCCTGGTTTTAAAGAAACACACTGAGAAACACATTATTCCAGTAAATGATGAAGTGAGCAAACACCTTATGAAAAGCAGAGCCAGGGCTGAGTCTGTGCTTAATGTGTGAGGAATAATGTGAGTGGTTTGATGTGGTCTGAGAAGTTTTTCTATCACACATGCCATGAAAGAGAACTCGTGGCTCTACTGTATACTGTATGCAATTCCTCCTTATTACATGTGGAATTTCCTCCCAGATGATTGAAGTATCAGCATATTGCTGCCATATTCCCTCCTACAAGAGCCCAGAGTTTTAATAATTTGCAGAATGAAGGGGGCAGATGAGAAGCTATCAAAGTCACTGATATTTGTTTAATCTCTGAAGCACTGCCATTCACAAAGTTTTTCTGGAACAAGAAAGAGCAGTTTAGAGTTGTCACTAAAAGCAGTGTTGAAAGACAACTGAAGCTGTATCTGTTGGTGTTTACTTTGAGTATCCGGTGTGTGTACAGTACAGTAATCGATATGTGCCAAGAAATACTATATGTACCATGTTTACAGTATGATCATGTGGAGGAAAAATAACAATAAGTAATCTCATGTCATTTAGCTGTTCTATGCAAAGTTAATGTAATCCTCTAATGTTTAGTATAACGCATCAATCATGCAAAAATCTATTGTTGCATTAGCCTTGAAAGAACAATAATAATAAAAATGCTATAATGGTTTTAGCTTCCTTTCCATAAATCATGCTTGGAGACTGGGGAGGGGGCATCTTAACTTGCCATTTCAGCTCATCTGAGCAGTTGAAGGGATGCAGAATACTGATAGGATATTGAACAACAAGCAGAGCCGCAGTTGGTCACTTTCAACCTGAAGTGGTTTGAAATACTGCGTGACACAGTCAGTGGCTGCTTCTAGCTGAAGTTGACCCAACACCTCCGACAATGACATAAAGCAGTTTTCTGTTCGATAGCCACTCAACACGGGACTGTAAATCAACAGTAAATGCATAAAAACAGTGCACAGCCGGAGATTTATTGAAATACCGCAAATCCTTTTGAACAAATATTAAAATAAGACCCAAATCAGCCGGAGCGTCTCTGAACAGGTCGCTTCACTTTCCGAGCTGAGCCCCAGTCGCTGACAAGATGCTGGAATTTACATCGATAATAACATTCAATTAATAACGTAGCCCTCACTCTCCAGACAGGTTATGTTCTAAGTGTGTGTCTGTGATGTATGAACAAAATGCAAAACGAATCAACTCACGATTGGAGCACAATGTTCTTTCCGATGGTTAAACTGCACATTAAGATACATATATGAATGTAAAGTGCAACGGTTAAGCAAATTTCCTGTTCAATAATGTATCATTACACCAACAGTCAAGTAGCACAAACCCATATGTATAGAGAGAATTGCTGAAGAGCACAGCTTTTAGATTTGATAAGTGGAAGTGCATTTCTACCATGTGGTTTCAACCTGGGACCTTTACAAGTGCTTGTCAGAGTAGTGCTCAGAGTACTGCCTGAAGAGGCTTTTCGATTTCACAGAGAATACTCTCCTCCTAGGAAGTGGGTGGAGAAGATAATTCTCCAAAAGAGGAAGGGGAGAGAGAAAAAAAAAGAAAACTAGAGAATTAATAAACCTTTTTAGTCGGCATAATCATTCATTTTGAACTTAAACTGAACAGAGCAACAAAACAAATCATTTTTGGGGAAAGAATACATGTATTTTAATGCCCTCAAGCAAAACTAATTAAAGACGACACCTCATTTACATAAATAAGCATTATAATTTGCATGCATGCACAAGGGACTAGAGTCAGAAAAGAAAGCAATATTTTGCAGTCTGCTAATTTCATTTTATTCAGGATTTAAGCTTAATAAAGATTCATTTTGGAGGGGAAAGGAAAATAATCAAAGGGGAAATTTGAACTATCTCCAAAGATGCAGCAGCCTCCTATTCAAAGGGCTCCTTCCGAGTCACCAGATGACTCCTAATCTGGAGTGGCACTTCCTGGCCCAGTTCCAACACCAACTCCTTGAAAGGTAAAAAAATTTTAGAGCCCAATTTATTAGTATTCAGTTCTGGCTTCGGGTAGAGAATTAATGGTGGTGACTGATAATGACTGTAATCGTGGCACAAATGGGGTGTTGAAATAGCAAACAACGGGCACAAGGCATGTAATGGGGATTTTATTAATTACCCAAGGTCCCTAGCATGAGCAGTCTCCAGGATTTACTGTGACCATGCCAGCCGGTCGAGAAGGGGTCGGCCAGTCTAATCTGACAATGAAAGGGTCACTACAGAGACTGTGGTGTGGGCAGAAGGGAGGAACGTGGCACGCTGCTGCACTCCCCTTAAAGCCACTGTATAATATTATGAGACACTCTTATTTAAAAGAAGAATTTAGATCGTATTGAACACCAGAGCACTTTAATGCGGCTGGTTTCAAAGAGAACTGAACTATGGCAAAAGGAGACAATTTTGCTCATTCAGCAGTAAGAAAACAGATCAGAAAGACCAGAACCAATTCAGGTAAATTGTCCTCTTTCTTCAGAGTGCTTTAATTAAGTTATATAGTAATGGCATTCACCTACAATGAAATAAGCTCCCTCTATCTCTTTGTTGACTGTTAGAAAAAGAAATCAACATATGGTAGCACTGTCAGGTAGGATAGGCCATTCACACATCAGCTCATCAACAAGAGAGGATTGATTAAAAGTCCTTTTTATTACTCACTGCATCCTTAATGGACGCTAGACTTTCAAAATGGAAGAAACAATTAGAGTTTTACTGCTTTGTGGGCACTACTGATTTATATAAATCACTGCACGGGTGTAAATTTTCCAATAAAAGACTGTACCACTCCTAGCATACATAATCAACATGTCCATGCTTTGTACACTCTCTAGACTCACACAATCTCTGTAAATTGGTGGGACTCAACAATCACATGAATCCAAGCTCCCCAATCAGGAGATTGAGAGATGGAATTTATCAACTGTTTCCATAGGTTTTACTACGACTAACACAGATATATATATTTAAGGAAAACAAACATAGATGTCACTATTTCTTTTATATGTTATTGCTGTATAAAGATGAAATTAGAGTATGTTCATTTGCATTGCCTATAAAAAGTGTCAGTTCCTAGAAGTTAAAAATGTCCTTTTATTGCTTTTCAACATTAAATTGAGGTCAGTTTATTTGGGTATTTTTGACAAATCTTGACGAGTAACATATGCCTACCACATTTCATAGCTGTAGGTGACACGTAGTGGTCGTAGTTCCCATTTTCCAGGTGGCGCTATTGAGCCATTTTGGGTGCAAATCCCCCAAAATATCAAATTTTTCGCCGGTCCTGATGTGTGTGGCAATTTTCACATGTTTTGGAGTATTTTTAGGCTGCCAAATTTGAGATCATTTTGCCGGTCAAAAACATATAAATGAAAAAACCCATGGCTTTCAATGGGGTCTTCACACCATTCAGTGGTCGGACCCCAATTATTCACAATATAGAACATGATTGCAGAAGCATTCAGCTCTTCTTGTCAGTATTTAGTAGACAGCATTGAGCATGTGTGGATCGCTCTCGATCAGGATTGCACATCTGGACGCTACAATTTTACCTCGTTCTTCTTCAGAAAACTGCTTTAGCTCTGACAGGTTGAACTGGGATCGTGAACAGCGACTGGATAGAAGTCTGGGCCTGAGAAAATTCACCTTTTCTGTGTAGCTTTGGCTGTCTGCTTTGGGTCATTGTATTAATGGAAAACAAATCAAAGAGTACTATTTCGGTAAATTCTTGTCAAAAAAGCCAAATTAAATTGGCCACGATTTAATGTTGAAAAGCAATAAAAGGGAAGAACTTGCAATACTTATTTATAGGCTCCGTAATATGAATGTTGGAGATTTCCCAGCATGTGTCTGGTTGGTCTAAGCACTGTGATTGCATTTGGATTTTTAAAACTGTTCAGATCTGTTTCAGAAGCCTGTTTAAGTGAACATATTCACCGTGGCTGTTGTGGCCACTGTGATTCCCTCCACTGGGACATGGAACAGGTGAAGCCATGCATGAGGCGCAGCGGAAAGAGGCCTCTCCCTTTTTTATATAGTCAAAAAAAACACCTCAAAATAGAATTTAAAAATTTGACTGGGTACCTAGATGCCATTAAAGTGATACTCCACCCAAAATCTATCTTTGGAGCATTATATAACCACATGGTCCTCATTAAAGACGCAGCTGCGGTAAACTTGTATTCGTGTCAGATACAATAAACAGTAATGATGCAAAGTTTTCACAGATGAAAAAAGATATTAAAAGAGCCACAAAAGTAGAAACCAATGCTTGAGTGTAGCCTGTTTGTCTGCTGTCTGTGTCCATATGCTGCCAGTGATTTGCCAGTATAAGATGAACTACATTATTTTCTGCTCATCAGAACTATGATTGAGTGAAAAATGCAATGCCATTTTATTTACGTGGTGTTTTTTCACCCGTGTGACAAATCAGTTGTGTTAATCAAAAATGAGTCAATAAAACGCAGATCTGCCGCAATATAATCACACTAATTTATGCATATTCCGTCCTAATGCTACTAGGATTTACAAAACAAACACTGGAAGAGACACTGAAACAAAACTAAGTTGGGTAATTTGTGAATGAGAAGCAGTGATTCACATTTTTACATTGAAGACACGACTTAGCTGCACTGAATTACATTGTGAGTAATAGGAGATTAAAGCTGCTCCTGAGTCAGGTACATGTTACTAAGGCTTTACTGCGTATGTGAAAAATATTTCGCCTGCAGTTGCGTTATATTGTTGGTGAAGAGGAACAACAGCACATTAAATAGAATTAAGTTGTGCTGCATTGATTTGATTACTTCAGGTTATTTTAGGCCCTTTTGCTTGGTTTTTTTTGTTTTACTTTGCATGGACGCTCTAAAAAGCCCAGTCCAGACTACTGTCAATGCAGCCTGAGTGACGTTTACAAACTAATAATTCAATTTACAATTGATTGACTAATGTAAATGTAATTTGTCTCGAGTATTGCCCAGATTCTTTCCTCTTTCATCATAGATGCACACACCCTGAAGGAAGCTCAGAAGCCGGATTTTATAAAACCAACAGTGGTTAGAAGACTTTGAAATCATTAATAAAAGCATGAATAAAGCTGAGATGTGGAGTTATTATGAGAGCAGTGTTGTGTAGGCGCAGGATATGTCTGTATTCACAATGTAATAACCATGAAAACACATGTACTCATATGAGGCCTCCGTACTTAATATTTTTGATATGAACAGTCGAATCGCTGTTCAGTGAGTAAGATTTTTTTTAAAGGTGGCTATTTTTCTGTCAGCAAAGACTATAAAAAATCCTACAAAACAAAATAAAGTGGATCATCATGTGATGAACTCAAATGCTTGTTTGCTGAGCTCACATTGCGTGACAAAGGCGTGTGTATATTTTACAGTATATTCATGTCATACTGATGCCCAAGGGCAACCGATGGTAACGTAACCCCAGAAAATCTCACCATTCAGGTTCAGATTTTCTCTTTTTGTCATGCACTTGCTTCTTTGTTATGAGTCCTCAAAACCTGGAGTGTTGTGCTTTCTCGAAACTCAATTTCATAAATTATTTTTACGATAACTTGAGTATTCTTTCGCATACTGATTGAACAACTTTGAAATAATGAATTGCAATTTGAAGACCACCATAAAAGTCAGCGGAGGCCATGCATCAAGCGCACTTTATCCTCACTCTAAGCTTATGACATTTAATTTGCAACAAAACAAGCACTGATGATAGGAAACTTTCAGCACTTGTATTTGAGTAGTTTCCAAATGAAACCGCTCACAAAACTTCCCCTGCTCAGTTCAAACAGCCACACATGGGGCCTGACAGCCACTGAACAGTTAACACCTTTCAGCTCTCCTGATTGCTGTTTTATCACTCAAATCAAAATATGCACTTTTTCAGAACCTTCGTGTTCTGACAAGGTTTTCATAAGTGACTTGGCTCTGGCTTGTGTTTAGAGTATTACCTGGTGCTTTGTTGTACCGTGTTGTTATTTAAACACTGTTTTCAAGAGGATTGCAGAAAATTTTCAAATTATAAGAACCACTGCTAAACATATGTTAACATAAAACTTGAATTAAATACGGGTAACTTCTCCTTTTCACTCAAATATTGGCAAATCTTTGCATGTGATTCATCCAGAAGTCCTGATAAATGCGTCATGTTACATGTTTTGTATTGTTGACTTCTCATTTGTACTTTCCTGTCCCAGAAGAAGTCATCCCTGCAATGGAAAATACCAGTTTGAGGCAAATACCAGAGAGTGCATACCCCATTTACTTGTGAAATATCCATCTTCCTGAAGCTTTTTTTTGTTAGTGTCTTTACCTCAAGTATCCGTTCCATGGGTGTGTGCATTTTTTCCTCCAATTTATGAGGTCATGTGTAAAAAATGTACTGAAAAACAGTCGTGCCATAACATATCAAAACCTGTGTTTTACGTAATGATCTCGATATTAAAAAAAAAAAAAGAAGTTTAAACTCACAACGAATGTTTCTTTCTGGTTTTGTTTGTTTTCGCTCCTCCTCTCGTCCTGCCTCTGAGGTGAGACACTTTGAAACTAAAGTTGGCAGCATTCCTTGGCAGTGACACATACAGAGGTATCACCTTATTGCTCACTTTTGGAACACACGTAAGAAAAAAAAAGAACACAAAGAGCTGAAGCAGATGTTCAAGTTCTGATCTGAAAACAGACTACGGTTATAGGAAAAGGAGTGTAAACACATATGACTCAAGTGAGCAAATTTAGCACCAGTTGAATGGTAGCAGAGTTGGGGCTAGTATATGTTTCTTGCTGTTGTAGAAGATATACGTAGTTTAACCCTCCTGTTGTCCTCATTTATGGGCAACAAAACATATTGTTTCCTTGTCTGAAAAAAATCCAAAAATTCAGCAAAAAAATTCCCCAGATTTCTGAAAAATTTCCAAAACCTTCAGGAAGAAAACTCCAATAATTCCTTTAAAGTTTCCCTTAAAAGTTTTATTTTAAAGAAATCCCCCAAATTTGGCAAGAAAATTCTTGTAAATATTTTCAAAAAAAATGAGTAAAAATCTTCCAAAAAAATCCTAAAAATATCTAAAGTGATTCCATATATATCAGTAAAACTTCAAATATTTTCTTTAAGAACATTCACAAAAAAATCATGAATGTTCAATCAAATCAACCAAAATCCAGTGAAATTTGCGGGATTTTTGGTTGATTTTTTTTGGTTGGTTTGACACCCCTGATATTGGATATTCTGTTGTACATTCTGGCTATATGTAAGATAACCTCCCAGATCTTCTGTTCATAATAGACTCCCTCTAGTAATGTAAAATCTCTTCTCTGGCTGAGAGTTTCAGAACAACTAACTTGAGTAATATAGTTGTGTTCTATGTCTCTCAACAGACCAGAATGTCCCGATATGTCCCGATTATCCTAGAATCCACTGTGATCAGATTCAGTTGGAAATCCCGTGGGCGCAGAGGAGGAGATCCCAGTGAGTTCCAGAGGTGTCTCAGACAGGCGTGTTGCCTCACCTGGCGCTGTGTTTACCTCAGATGGTGGGATTAGGAAGCAGCCATGTGGAAGATATGAGTCTAATCCGTCATGCCTTTACTTGGCTCTCAGACACGGTCCTCTCCGCAACACTTCCGCTCTCCTCGAAGTTCGAGCAACGCCCTGAAGGAATGCGAGGAATATCAACAGCATTTTGAGAACTCGCTTGAGTGTGATCCAGCAGTATTTTGACTGCCACGTGGGGGGTAGCTTTGACTTGTGGAGGTGTTTGGGGATCAGTGTGAAGGGGTGCTGATGATAGTGGTGATAATGACTTGTACTGTTTCCCTGGCTTTCATCAACCAGTTCACAGATTCAGATGTGGAAGGTAGATTAGTTCGTAACATAACTGAGATCCAGACTCGGATGATTTGATTGTTTTCAGCCCTTGTTCAGTTGTTATCACTCGCATGGATATGACGAGTAGATGCCCTCATCCAACTTCTAGTACGCTCAGTAGGCCGAGGAAAATTGTGTTGATGGGTAGATTGGAGGCATATTGTTTAGTGAAATAGTGTTGAAGTCTTTGGTCGATGGTGACAGAAGGCAGTTGTTGAATTCGGTTTGTGTCCCGTGTGACAAAGTTTGAAATTTTCACTTGGTTTTTTGTTAGATTTACACATGAAAAGTACATAGTTGTGTAACCGGTGGCTTCTCTCTGCGTTGTTAATTCAGCCGACACATAGATCTCTTGGAAGCAATCTCCATTTATTCTTTTTCTTTACAGTCAAGAAACAAAACACAATATCGTCCGTCTTACAAACCTGGGCTCCTCTCCTTCCAAATGCATGAACAAGAGGGAGCCGTGTAAGGCTGGAAACATTCAATGGACATACAGTGAATGCACAGTACAAGACGGAACACATACCTTTACAGTTGACAAAAAAAAAACAACACACAATATCGTCCGTCTTACAAACCTGGGCTCCTCTCCTTCCAAATGCATGAACAAGAGGGAGCCGTGTAAGGCTGGAAACATTCAATGGACATACAGTGAATGCACAGTACAAGACAGAACACATACCTTTACAGTTGACAAAAAAAAAACAACACACAAAATCGTCCGTCTTACAAACTTGGGCTCCTACAGAAATCAAACAACGCACATATCAGAACTGGAAAGTGAACTCATAAGTGGAATTACACAACATTAAAACGCACAAATCACAACTGCACAATCTTGCCTACCTCCCCTTCCAAATACATGAACAAAAGGGGAGAGGTAAGGTGGGAAAAACACATTTCTAGGACGATGTGGGGCGGATAAAAGTGCATATAGCCCCCAGCAAAGGTTCCCCACAACAACTGGGAGACAGACCAAACTTTGTGTAATTATAGCAAAAGAACAATAAAATAAAATATATGTGGTATATTATATATTACTAATACCATAATGAATAAAAATACCACTGCTGCACTAGAAAAAAACATGTACGTAGTAAAAAAAAAAAAAAAGTAAAGCTGCCTGGTTTGTGACCAAAAGGATGCTTTAAAAAATGAAAAGTAACCCTTTCATAAATTTTCTATAGGTAAAATACAGTAAAAAAAAAAAAAAAAAAGCAATATTGTTTTATAATTTATTTATTTGAATGAGAGGTATTTATAAGTGTATCAACCTGTTACCTATAGATGTGGTTGAATAATGCTATAATACAAATAATAAGGCTTAATACTGCAGAAAATTCTAGTTATTAGAATTTTTGGTTAAAAGTCTTGTAAAAAGTGTCAAAATACTGATGCTTCAATTTCAAATTGCAAGAATCTGTTCATTTTAGATCATATCAAGTGTGATATGAGTTTTTGCATGTAGCTTTATTTAAAAATCATGTAATTTGATACATCTTTAATGTCAAAAAATATTCCTACCTTTAAACTGAATAGATACAAGTCTGAGACATCATTAAATTGTGTGTAAGAAACATTCAAGAGATAGAAACAGAATGTATCTTAAGAAACAGTGTCCAGCTAAACGAGGATTCAGAGCCCGTATATGAACACTAGCTAGACACCATTAACTGCTACAGGAGTCTCTGTCATTGTGCTCCAGCTGCTAGTTATTACTGTTGTCAACAATAAAAACTGAATTTTGACAGATCGCCAGTTCTTATTGATATTATACATTGATGAAAACATTCATTCAACAGTTTTGTTTTGATATCATCTGCAATTGTACAAGATATCACTCATTCAACAAACCATGTAAAATTTTCTGATAATAGCCAGCAATTGTATCTAATTGTAAAAAATATGTTTTATTTACACAATTACACAATTTCATTCATTTGTGAATTTACAGCCTTTTTTACTTAAAAACCAACAATTCCTTTAAATATGACAGAAATTTTGTAGTTGTAAATCCGCAATTTATTTTTGGAATTAGAATGACATTTTCCTGTGTTTCAAAAATACAGAAAAATTTGCGAGATAAAGCCAAAAAATGTTTAAATTCCATTTTTTGTTTACAGTGTAAGATGAGGCATGAAAAGAACATGGTTAGGTTTAGAAAAAGATGGTGAATTTGGGTTATATTTGCCAGAATAAAGCTGTTTCTTCACATGTTATTATTGGACTGACATTACGAACGATGACAACTGATAACGGCCTTCCAATGGGCTGAAAACATTGAAATCGGGTTCCAGATTTGTGCATGACTTCAGCCCACCATGCTTCCTTTTACTTTTTTGTTGTGTAACTCCTCCAACATCCAGTATGAGCTGTTCTTTTAAATACAGTGCATCTATTCATAGTTTTGTAGCCTGAAATATATTGGCATTTTCATTTTTAGTAAATGGATTCTTCGTGGGAAAAAAAAAGAAAACTTACTGTGGTGACTTACATAAAAGTGCCTAATTTGCACCTCAGACCCTCCGGATTTTTGGTTTTCTTTCTGGCTGCCTTCCTTTGCACCTGGCAGTGTCTCTTTCTTTTAATATTTGGAAAAGTTCTGTTACTTTTGCATTTTAAAGTTGAGAAGGCATTTAGTAAAGTCATAGTAATAAAACATTTCATACAGCTGGCCATTTGCTGAATAAAAACAGCAGTTCTTAGAGGCCTGTGATAACTTTGATATCACATTAAGTTCCACACAGTGAAAGGATCATGAGCAAATGTATAAATTCTTATATAATAATATAATCCACATAATCAATATTGTATCAGCATTTAGGACACTTTGAGAGTTTTGGAGCTTTTTCTTGTGTGTTTTTGGTCCGAGGACTCGCTCTCCATATCGTGACCACATCACAAATGGTAGAAAGCAAAACTCTTATTTATCCAATGTGCTGATAATTAAGCTGTTCTCATTAGTGACATAATTGGAAATGTAATTAGCAATAGTAATAATTATTGCATTTAATACCTTTTCTCTTTAGTTATCGGGCTCATTCAAACTGGTAATTAGCAGTCATGAGAATTTCATACTTTTGTCCTAATTCATTTTGCTCACCAATTATTTCTGTTGCATCTCACATCAACAAATCATTACCGTGTTGTTTAGATTTATCAGTAAGCACACAAACACCGCACTTACTTCCATTTAGCGTAGAAAACTTTCAGCTTCTTGTAGTTCCAAAGCTCGTTTTGTCTGCAGGAACAGGAAAAATGGGGTTTTAAGTGAGGCGTAGGTTTAATTTGGAGAAACATAAAATTATACCAATAGCGCCTTTTAAAAAAGATGTTTTAATTTGCTTGACCATCATTGAATAAACCGCTTTTCCCCTGTGGATTAATGACTTTTTTATGGTTCTTGGTTTCCCCCAGTCTGGCTGTAACACTTTACATCCATCTGTTTCCACAGAAAAGGGAAAAGTTGTTCTTAAAAGGTCAAAAGTTTGGTTATAATACTGATGTTTTTAGATATTTTCTTAGAAGGAACAAATTTGTACCACATAACTATTTAATGGCCTTGTGGGTTTGTCAGAAGAACAATTTAGCGTTTCTAGATTTGTACCTTTACATTCAAATTGTTACTTGTTTCCTTAGAAAATCCACCATCTACATGGGATGTTTTATATTTATCTGCAGAAATCAGGTGGAAGAAGAGCGAGCATCGGCCTGAGACGATAACTCCTCCCCAGATTCAGCTTGAACACTGATTGTTCATCAGGAAGGTGAGTCCTAAACTTAGATTTCTGTGTCATAGTGTGTCATACGCCAATATTTCCTCTAAGTGTCAGAAGAAATGTGTTCAATAGCAAATGAGGGAGAAAAAAACAGGCTTCAAATTTGGGCTGGATTTGCTTTCTGTCACTGAGAGATTATGCTACAGGATTTGTAATTCGCTTGTATTAAAAAGCATTTCACTCGTTTGTCATTAATTTTCAGTTTTCTTCAGTGGGAAACAAATTAATAGATAATTGACTTTCACAAAACACAAAATGTGTCATGCAAATGTGTGGTATTGGTGTCTCCACTCCATGTTGAAGTTGCACCTCTGTTTCTTGGAGCAACCTAATTGTCACAAACATGCACACAAGCAGCACGCACGAGTCATGATACCCCAAGGCATAGATTAATTAAGCTATGAAAACCCATGAGCGGAGAGCATTCAGCAGGTGCCTGTTTGCCTTGGTATGGGACATGTTTTTGGCAGTGGTGCAGTGGCTCATTATAAATCTATAATTAAGTTACAATTTTATTTTCTTTTTTTAACGTAGTGTTCATGGGGGATCAGCATGGCTTAAACTCCCGATCCTGTTAAGTGCACTCTTGGCTGTATCGCTTTTGTATCCTCCATTCTTCCTCAGGAATTATACTTTGACAAATATGTGAATGAGAGGCTGAAAGTGATACTGTGTGTGTGTGTGTGTGTGTGCGTGCGTGCGTGCGTGCGTGCGTGCGTGCGTGCGTGCGTGCGTGCGTGCGTGCGTGCGTGCGTGCGTGCGTGCGTGCGTGCGTGCGTGCGTGCGTGCGTGTGTGTGTGTGTGTGTGCTGCTCTCTGGTTGCCTCCTACAGGTGTTCGTGTTTTCCACTCGCCATTGAGACGCATCTCGTGATTCTTAAAATCTCTGATTTGTTCCTAATCCAAAACAAGCTGATTTGCCCACCCTCCCTCCTTTCCCTCTTTCCACTCTGCATCTCAGCACAAAAACAAACATCGTTCCCTCCTGCTGGCTGAAGGGATGGTCCTCAGAACCCCCACAGTTCGGCTCATCCCGTGCTGGGTGTGTTGGCAGCGCTAAGTGAATGCGATGAAGCGGCTCTCTCAGGCCAACATCTGTTATTCAGAGTCACCTGCCAGCAAAGAGGGAGGGTGAGATGCACAGCAAGGGCCTGAAGGATGGATGAGTAGGGCTGTGGGAGAGAATCCCCGAGTCTGCAGGGTGGTCAGACTGAATGAGAGTCACCACCACAGTGGTAATGTTTGCCAAAAGCTTGCTCAAGCTAACAATGTGGCCTGTGGAGGGGCAGAGCAGGCAGGAAATTGAGGTTAACAACATTGTTACATATTAAACAGGGCTTGGCTGCGCGCTAAGGATGTAGAATTGCAAATCCTTGAATAGTCAAGCGTGTTATTTAGCAGTAAAAACCCATGAAAACGATTACAATACTTCCTCTTCTTTCTAGATTTCTAGATAAGAAATTAAAGCTCAAAAAAGACATTAAAGTTTTCATGAGCTCATACATTATTTGCTGTGAATGCAATTTATACTTTTAAACTCCACTAATTATTGCTTCTACAAAACATTCTGCAATGCTTAAAACTCACAAAAACTAAAACTGTTCTAAATTAGCGCTCATATTTCAAGTACCATTACCTCTAAGTGGCCCCAGTAGGACACTGAAACTTCAATATTCCTGAATTTGAATTTAATAATACATCTCCAAACTCTCTCCCAGTGAAGTGTCTAGTCAGCAGTCGACTACTGTGTGTGTTGTAATTGTACGTTACAGTACAGGTCTATGCTCCGGTTTTCACAGCTCAATCCTTCCTAGTGAATCTCACCGCTTTCCTTTACTCTTTCCCCCACTGTGCTTGGCCCAGGGGAGAGACGCCTTCTACGTGTTGTAATAAGGGTAGCTGATATAATGAAGGTCATTGTAATCAGAGCTAATGTGCCAAGGAGTCAAGACACTGTAGCTTTATTTGCCAGCAAGGCCCGGCATTTGGTCCCCATGGGGATCAGGCTGATAGTGTTATCTTTGCTAACCTGACTCTAATACAGGCCTCGCTCCGCTGTTTGTGTCAGTGTCGGAGCTGAACTTCTCCCAGTGATCCCCTCCATGTGTGGACGGGCTTGGATTGGGCTCCACTCTGCTCCATCCTGGTTAAATCCCATCCCAAGGTGTCTGGCATCTCTCAGTTCACATACTGTATTTAGAGAGCAGCGCTGCCTCTCTCAGACTGTCTGACTCGGAAAACAGACCGGGCTCACATAGGCTTCAGTGGAACACACTTGACATAGAAACATTACATCGGCGTCTGCTGAGAACTGGCTCGTAAGAGATGACCTCTAAATCTAATCCTGTCCCTCAGGATATGCAAATGTCCTCAGCTCAAATTTGATTTGTTTTTGTCTGTTCAGGACACAGCAGTTTGTTTACAAGTGTTATCCAACACAGTGTAAAATAAATAAATAAATAGAATGCCCACCAGACTGTTCAGATGTTATGGTCTTGTATAGATTTGGCCTAAAATTAGGCATTAAAGTCATGTGTCTTATCTGATGAGATGTATGATATTTCAATAGTTATCCATCAACCTAAAACAGGTTTGATGAGATCCAACTACAGAAAACTTCACTGTATTTTATTTTTGTAATACTTGTAAAATTGCATAATGTCATGGTTAAGCATGTTACGATGTGAACAGAGCGCTTTTGTCAAGATTTGAAATGTCAGTTCTGCAACTGCTGTTTCATAACTGTCTTGATCATCATTTTTCATCCTAAGAATTCCACATCAGGTGTCTGATGTCCCATATGTGACCAGATATTTATCAGGAACGCAAAAGTCCGTAAAATCATGAACAAAAGCCATCTCTACTGGAGAGCCTCAGCAGCGATTCAAGGTTGATTTCCATTTCTCCTTTTTTTTTTTTTTTGCTTGCCTTTTAAATGTGGCGCTTTCTGTAAGAAGCATCAAAGGCCTTTTTCTATTCATCGGTGCACCTCCAGGAAAAAAAAGGCTATCCATATCTAACCCCATGCAAGTCCCCTGATCCCATCATTCAAACTTCCAAGCCCCTCTTTGTGGCTTCCTAGAAGACCACGGTGAAATGATCTCTTTTGTTTCGCATCATTAGTTCCATCTGTTGTGCGAGCAGGCCTGTCTGTTCCGGAGCATGGCAACGTGATGGTCGCCAGGGGCGATTGGAAACGCTACCGTCCCAGTGGCTTGTGGCTCAACCTCCGCCACCACCATTGCCTCGTCCGTGATCCCCATGACACAATCACACTCGCTTGACTGTTTTTACTTATTTATTCATACAGTTGGGGAGAATATAAGCACTCGTCTGCCTCATATGCATTAAGCACTATTAATTTTGTTGCTTTTTAAAGAAGAAATTGGCGCTCTGGTGTTTTATTTAAGCTTATATAGCCACATTGATAGTCTGTAGTTGAAAATCACGGTTTAGTTGTGATAAAGAAGCAATATATACTTTGCTATCAATATAATTTTTA
Organism: Amphiprion ocellaris; assembly: GCF_022539595.1. Lineage (NCBI taxonomy): Eukaryota > Metazoa > Chordata > Actinopteri > Pomacentridae > Amphiprion > Amphiprion ocellaris. Next base: position 34,042,412 of record NC_072773.1, read on the forward strand.
ATCTCTGTGAAGTCATTATATGTAATTAAATACAAATCACCCAACTTATCAGTTCCGCGTGTCCACTCTGTGTCAAAAACAGGCTTTAATAGGTCAGATTTGTGTGCTTATTTTCTTGCAGTCAGGAGTAAATGATGCACCAAACAGATGTAGCATTTTCTCACAACAAGGAAATATTTTATTCATGATTTACATGAATGATAAATCTTCAGAAAGTCTTAGTGCTGATGGGCATACACAATTTAACATCTGTCTTCCTCAGAATAATTAATCGCATACCAGAACACTTGGGACTCACTGTTGGATTTTTCCTCTCACTTTACTTGGTCTAATTACTTCTTTAAAAAGCAAAGCATTCTATAAAGAAGACTGGAATGATAAACATACCATCCATATGATCCGCAAAAGAACAGCTCCGGAAAAGATGCAGGGAAATCTTGTTCTTGTCACTACTGCTTTTTAATCCCGTCCCTGTGAAAACCATGCAAACCCCACCATGTCCAAGACAGGGAAATGTGGCCATACATTCTAATTATAATTCTTAATTCCCAAATGAATATTTCCATAATGTCTCCCAAGTGAATTGCTCTTATCACCATAGTGTGAATGTACAGCGCAAGGGCATCTGTGTGCATGTCAATGCGGAGATCACCAGATAATTTTCACTGAAGATGGAGCCATCAAAGGTCATAGCCATCCAAATGACCTAACCTTGCAATGTAACACCTGGGTGTAAAAGTGGACTCATCCTATCTACTGGGATGGGTGTAATGTACCTCTAATGTATAAAGTGCGGAAATAAAATAAGAGTTATAGGTTGGTGGAGGAGGTTCAGTGTGGGCTAGAGAATACTGTAACTCTATAGGGTGAAATAGCTGTGTTGGTATCACCCGAGGTGACAGCCTATTGCCAAAGTGCTGTATTTGTTGGAACCATTATGAAATAAAGTCTGCGAAAAAGGCCAATATTCAGTTTGAATTGATTCCTGGAAAACTCCAGAAGTGAATATGCTTTCATTTTGATAGTATTACTATGGACAAAATGTGTTGTGTCAGTTTCACCTCGCCATTACTTTGCTCCATTAAGGCAAAACCAACTGATTTTATTTTTGCCCAGTCTATTTTCTGTGATAAAATGAAAATCTGAAAGCTTTATTAAGTCTGAGTGACACCTAAAGCTGAGAGCCAACAGGAAAATAAGTCATGTGGGATCTGGTTTCAGTTCATTTTTGCTCAATTCCCATCTCCTGATCAAATACTGCACTTTCCAGTAGGGGCTTAATGGGAGTGTCAAGTTCACAAAGGCCCTCTCTCTTCCACTCACTCCATTACCTGATAACAGCACTGGTTTGGCTACTTATTTGCACAGTGCAGTTAAGCTTGGCCTGCGCTCGCTGTGCACATTTGTAGCAGGTTGTAATTGAAGCTGTATTGAGACCATTTTATTAATTTCGACAAATCTTCCCTGCATATATTTCCAAGTTACTATGGGCACTAACCCATCTCATTTTCTCTCTCTCTGCACTCGCATTGCTCTTTTTTTTACTGAAGCTTTTGAATGCTGCTCCTCTTTAAGCCAAACAAACATGACCACTGATGTCTTGGGTTCAGGGCCTTTCAAACAACCTTTCAATAAAACAAGCTCAGCTGTGAGACATACAGGATCTCTCATGCTGGGCAGCCCCGCTGAAAATACCCTCCCTCCTGTTTCAAAGCCATCAGCTTTTGGTTCCCCCAGGAGAGCCAGCATTATCCTGCAGGGTTTATTTAAACTTGTTGGGAAGGTCTTGCCTTTTTTCATACGGCGGGTTAGGTGACATTTAGGAGAACCTCGCCACATATGAAACTGATTTCATTCAGCTTATTGATCCTCACTTGAAGACTATAGGTGCCAGTTTCCTGCGAAAGGTAAACGGTGGCTGATTTCTGATACGGCTGATGCTGGGTGTGTCACACCTTCAGCTCATCTGCTCGTGGCATAAGCGCAGGATGACGGATGCTGAGATGCCTGCTGTGTTTGCCAGACTTTCAGCACTTTGAGCGACAGTAACCCGAACGCACAGAGAAGGAGTGAGAAAGGGAAGGAAGGAGAAAGACAAATGAGGACAGATGATACAGGCATCTTTTACAGCTTGATTCTGCAGACTCTGACTTGTTTTTATTGACCTTTTCCTTTCTTTCCCATATCTATCTACAGTAGAAGAAATGCCAAGCTTAAATAAATGTCATTTGACCATCTCTGGTTTCAGTGTCACGCGCTGACATGTGGTATTTTGATAGAATTCACTCTACGTGTGGATAGAGCATCCGTTTCTGGCTGCATCACCTTATGTAGAGCTCTATTTTACTCAGTGTAGGTACTCGCAGTGCATCTTTTTTTTTCTTTAATCACTCCTTCTTAACTGCCTCTTAAATCACCAAACTGGTCAGTCTCAGTGTGTTACTTTTTTGTATCATCTTATTAGGACAACTATGCTTTGGCTGAGACATTATTGGACCATTAAACCGCCGCCCCTCCCACTCTCAGGCACTTTCAGTTCTGTATAAAGGCATCGGAATTACTTCCAGGAGGGTGGGGGGGTTGCAAAAAGACTGCTGGAAAGGCTACTTATTCTCTTAATGATGTCTTGTCCTTTTAAAAGTCGTCATCTTCATTCACAAATGGATGAGTACGGCAGCGGAGCACCCCAGGGACTGAGGTCATCCCATCCTCCTTGTCCCAGCACAGGGAAGTTACTTTCTATGAAATGAGGCAGGACAGTTTGTGTTAAAAATTGAATTTGTTGACATCGGGAGGATGGGGGGGGGGGGGGGGGGGGGGGGGGGGGGGGGGGGGGGGGGGGGGGAGTGTAACGCCACATATCACATAGTAATTATTGTGTGGGTGGATTAGTTGGCAGGTATTTACGATTAGTTTTCTTCCCACTAATAGCTGTGGCAAGAGAAACATTACAAACACAGTATTTATGTTTTCAAACCGGTACGTTACATGTCAAATGTCTTAGTTAATAAGTTCTTTATGGATGGCCGTGCTGATTGTTTACATATATTAGAAATGTATTTATTGTCTAATATGTTGTGTGATATATTGTCATGGTTAGTTTCATCGAATTGTTGTAAATGCAGTGTCTTTGAGTTTAAGGGTTGTGAAAGAAGTTCGGAATTTTTCTCATGGGAGTGTACAAACAGATAATCCATCCGTTGGCAAGCCGGAGCTTTAACACCCATCTATTATGGTTTGTGTCACGGATGTACAAGAGAGCTAAAAATTTGGACAAAGAGTCAGACTTTGAATGTGGGAAATTAAAAATATTTTATGACTTAAATGAATCTGACTTTTAGAGAAAATGAATATCTGCACTGATTCTTTTATTTCAGTGGAACTGCTGTTTTTATTACAGATTTTATTACACTTTTTGTCTGTTTTAAAATTTCATTCTGATTTGTGTGACAGAAAAAGATTAATAAAAACACAAGTGGAATCCCATAACTTTTCCACGTTAACCTAATAAGCTCCAAAACTCCATGTGAGCAGATTTACAGTATATCGCTTTTTTTTTTTCTTTTTCCAATCCCAGAACCTTTGGGGCGACTACAAGCACACATCAAGCGGCTGAGGTGTAGTCAGTGATATACATGACATGCGTCTCGAAGGACCCTCTGATTTGTATAATATCCTTCAGACAAGGTCATAGCAGTGCCTACGTCTTTGAAGATAGAGGAAAGAGAACATGTTCCCCCTTCATTGTGCCTGTGGAATAGAACAAACGTGAGATCACGATGTCGAGGGGCTCCCACTCTTCAAAGTCGATATGAATCAGACATGAAACGATTTAGATAAAGTGATAGTTATCTTGATTCCCGGCGCCGTCCGTTGAATAAGACAGCGTAACGCATGGGGAAGCAGAATCGCTGTTTTAGTGTGAAATCCTGGGGAAACGTATCCATCTGGCGTATGAATAATTTAGATGGCTCAAGTTGGTTCCTGTTGCTGTTGTGTTTGCGCTCAGCTTTCTCTCTCGGCTCAGCACCACCCCACCCCACCCGCCATCACCCTCCCTCCTTGACATCACTCCTGAGGCTTGTTTGTGATGCTTAAAGGGAAGTTGGGCCACATGAGGAATGGTGGGGAGGAGAGACTCACTTTCTCCTCTCTCTGCTGTGCTTTCTGTCTCCCCTCTCCTCTCTTTCTTAGACCTACACAAACCTCAGATAAACAGTTTAACACCCACTAACGCACTTACTCTGTCGCGGCATATTGAGTGTGAGGAATCTACCGTAGGTGCAGAGAAACTGGAGATGCACTCGTGCTGTGGATGAGCACTTTTGAAATACGGATTTAGCATTTAGCATCGTTTTAATGAGCATGTTGTGCAGCAAAAACAGGTTTTTGCATTGCGTAATGCAGCATAGTTGGTGGAAGCTCTTCTCACATGGAACAGTTTAAATTGGAAACACACAATGATCAAACTTATATTAAACTGAAATCTAACCAGTCCAGTTGTGCACATTTACAGCTGCAAAAACCTGCAAAAAAAAGTCTTTGCGCACAGATAACACGCAAACATGCAAATCCACTAATGTGCCAGGCCAGCTATACTAATCCAGTCCCTGTCTTTAAGGGAGCCAGTCAGGATGAGGGGGGTGGCGTTGAGGAATAGGAGGAGGGGAAGACGGAGGGAGAAAGAAAGAAAGCGAGAGGCAGGCAGGAGGAGGGGGGATGTGACAGGCCCTTGGAATCTCAACCTCTCTCTCCTGGCGCCCGCACTAATCAACCCCTGTAATTTATGCAGAAAATATGATTTATATTTAATTTCACTACACTTGCATTGTTAATTTGAGATGTAATTAACGCGTCGCCACGGCAACTAATTTCTCAATGCCGTAAATTATCACCGCCTTTTCATCAAAATTCAGTTACTTTGGCTCCTGTGTGCAGTGTTGTGATGCAATTAGGTTACCAGGGCAACCCCAAAGTGTTAATTTTCTTTTGTTATATTGCAGCGAGGCAGAAGTTTTTATAACACCAGAGTCATATTCACATTTTGTATTTCTTTTTTTAATTGAACAAAGAACTTGGGCTTTTTCTTCTTATTTTAAAAAAATAAAGGGGGCAACAGCGGTGTTAAACATGCCGCTCGTGAAAACAAGTACACAACGCGGCATGTTGCTCTGAACAACACTTGTTCTGCTGTGTGTTGTGAAGCAGACTGAGTGATTGCTGAGAATTCTTTGCTATTGCAAGTAGAGGTATTTCAAAGTTGTCCTTTGGGAAAGGGCATGTTTGTCAAAGGGAATCTATATAAATGAGGAATGTGTTCGAATTTGAGAGAGCTCCCCTTTTTCTTCTGCTCTCGCTTTCATTCATACAAACACGCCGGCGCACATTTCCAGCACTCCTTTTATTCCCCCAACAGTGGCTGTGAAATGACTCAATATTTTAATCAACTGTATCTAATTTGCACTCCAGCAGAAGATAGGGCCACATGTGTGCTGTTGTTGCCTTGGCTGGCAGTGAGTATGCCCACCGGATGGCTCTGAGCCGCCCTGGATCGCCACGCTTGGCAGTCTCTGTGGCCCACTCGGCGTGTCCGTCTCCAATCCATCCCCCCTTAGCCGGTCTTCAGTGGAAATATCAGGTCATTGGCTGCTAAGCTGTGGTTAACTGCAAAGGTAATTAAATTTGTAAGCAGGCTTTTTGAATCTTTTTAGCCTCTTCTGTAATACCGTCAGGGATTACAGTGTTTTTTGAAGCACGGCTCTATTTTGACGCTCGGGCAGAAAGAGGCCAAGTCCCAGTGACCAGACAGGGTTCACAACAACCATGGCTTTTTTTCTTTATGTGCAGGGAGGAATGTCAGGGAAATTACTTGTTATTCAAACAGTCAAAGCAGGTTTATTCCAAGGTGGAACAAGACCAAAGAAAGAACCCACTCTGTGCTGCTCTAGGTTATTATTTGATGTCCCCTGTTCACATTCATTTTACTGCTGTCTTTTGTATTTTCATTTGCACAATCATAGTTTTGATTTGCTTTATTTATTGCTCAGGAGACTAAGGTGGAGAATCTCTTTTTTTTCATATCATGAAATCGTCCCCGCTGACATCAAACAACACTATGACATTATTTGCAAAGACAGCAAATTATAAGAAGATTCAGGGAATTCTCTGTGTAGAAAGAGACCATGGGGAGAAGCCAGTGCAGACGCTCTTTAAGAAGTCTGTTTCTCTCAAGGAAATGACTCATTAGGTTTAAAAAAAAAAAAACGTTCAATGTGGCCGCTTTAGAGTATTACCCAGTGCAAAAGCAGTGATATTGGTTCCTGTGTAGATCACAGGGCAGCTATTTGATTGTAACTGAAATCTCCAGTGCTTTGATCCCTCCCTGTCTGATCTTTTAACTATAGATTAACTTCACCACAGATTTTGAAACAAGCTTGCACTCGCCTCATTCATCACACCTATTGTAAATACCAGGTGTTATGTAGAAACTCCAAATTTTATAACGTATTTCATCATCTCTGAAATGGCAACATCGTGCGCTATGGAGCAACAACTGCTTCTTGTGGGTTTCTGTAAAATTCTGCAACAAAAGCAGCAGCTTCAGTGTCTTTCTTTGGCTGAAAAACAGCTAACAATTTGTCCACAGATGTACAAACTTTGTCTAAATAACAATTAGAAGTCGCAATGAGACTGAACTGCCTAATCAAAAGCAGCGTAAAAGGACATCTAACCTGTCTGGTATGTCTGGCAAGTCTCGCTTGATCAGAGCAACATAGTCAAAATATTCTCGCTGTTGTCCTGGTGGATGCAAAGTACAAGTGTGGGGAAAGGTCATCAAGGAAGTTTTTATATAACTCGCTCTGTAAAAACACTAAGTTGATTAGACTTGTTTATTTATTCAGGTCCAAAAGAGTATTTGCTTTTGTCGCATTTATTCCCATTTTGCCAGCACAAGGGGCCCTGGAAGACGAGTTACCAAGGAACACAAAATTTTAATTAGTGTATTTTAATCATTCAGGCTTTTCAAGCTAATCCACAGACCCCTGAGAATTCCCAAGATGCAGCTCTGTGCTGCTTTACCATTTATTGTTGAGTCTATTATAATTACTGTTAGCAGGTGGGGGCAGGGAGACGTTTATTATGTTTTTCCATCTTTATTATAATTACTAGAAAAAATGAAAGGATGCTGTTTCATTAAGTTTAGAGATGATGCCATTTTCCCCCTGTTTTCCCCTCAATCTCCTTCCTGCCTTTGTTTCATAAAGCTATTGTACTGGCTTTCATTCCAGGGCTTTCATACGTTGCACAGCTTTATGAGAAAAAAACAACAAAAAGAAACAGATCTTTTATTAAGAACAGAAGAGGGGGAAGATGGTCTTAAAGAACTTAATTTCTGAGACAGTTTTTCTCTTTCTTTTTTTTCCCAATTGCAAACAGTGCTCTGAGAATGAAGTTGACACATCCTCTGAAACACAAATGTTTAATGGAGTTGGACTGGGATCAGAACAGAAATGCAGAAAGTAGAATATGTTTGCCTCTCTTTCACACTTGTCAGTAATGAGAGATAAGAGGACTGCAGTAAATCTTTAAGCCCCATGCTTTTGGTGCTCTGCAGGGATTTTAGCATCTTCCAGAAATATTTTAATGTTTGTTTGTTTAAATACTATTTTGCCACTCCCTCCTCCTTCCGAGTCCCAAATGTGTGGCAGTTGTGTGTCTAAAACAATCAAACTGCTGAAGTGGTGCATCAAATAAAGTGGAGTTTTGTCAATTAGAATCCTTTCTGTGTCCCTATTTGTCGCACTCCTTTGGAAAAGTGTTTAGACGGACCAACTTTTAGCACAACGGTCTTGCTTTTTAATGAAGAGTGGCCGCATTTAAAAGTGAATGTGTCTTTTGTGCGTGACAGAGGAAAAGACGCCATATGGGTTGACTAGTTGATCAGAGCTTGTAGTATGGTTATGTTGGAGTCAACTACATCACATAAAACTTAACGCTTGCCATCATTTCAATGTCTGTCAAGGGCACCATTTTGGCAATGGATCTCATCAATTTTCTTAAGTGAGCGGATCTGAAGCTGTCGCCTGGCGTGAATGCAGCGTGCTCAAGAGCTGCGTTTTTAGGAGGATGTGATTCCAGTTGTGCAAATGCATGCTATGATACGCTTGGTCTTTGTTCAGAAAACAGCCCGAGGGGGGAAATTCTTGTCTAGAATATGGAAAATAAAGATTTTAATGGCCACGAGGATCACTCAACACGTACCTGTGCAAACCCTCAGTTTATAAAACCAACATTTTAGTCATTTATTTATTACCCAGCAGCAGTGATGTGATATTTGTGTGCGTGTTATTATCGCAGGAGCTGAACTTGTCAAGTCACGACAAGAGAGATTTGACTCTGAAGAGGGAAATAGACAGATTCACTGAAGAGATAAACATTAGATCTCACTTTGTCAAGGACTTGTGGAGTGTTTGCATGCAGCGTTACATGTTATGGTTGAGTTTTTGTATCAGTGCTGATGATTTAAAGTCACTAAAAACTCGTGTCTGTATATGAAAATTCTATATTTAGAAGCTTTTTCGTGAAAATAGTCTCTTTCTGCCTTAAAATGGCTTATATGTAGCTTTGCAGGATTGCTTTCTTTAGAAACTTTGGACTTCTGCAGCTCAAGCACACCAGCTCACCTACAAATCTGCTCAAACGCTGTAAAACTTTTTTGCGTCATATATGTTCGAACCTGAAACTGATTCTGAAGACGAATATTGATAGAAAAACTCAGCCCACTAACTGACAGGTTTGGTTTCTTTTGTTTAACACATTAAAAAAAAGATGCAAGTTTAATTCTATAATTTTGAGACTGTCTTTGGTACACTGCAGTATCAAAGCAGAAATACTCAGCCAAGGCATTGACTTCTTGTTTAGTTCATGATGCACCTTCCAGCAAATAAAACACATCATATGGGCATATCAACAGGGCAAAAACCTTGATTTTCACTGGCTAAGATCCTTAAAGAACGGGACTCACATCATTGCACCGGCTTCAGAAAAACAGATTTTTTTTCATGTGACATCTTAAACATTCCATGAGTGGACTCACTGGAATCCAGCTTGTTGAGCCAATTCATTGTATTCACAGCAAATTACAGGAACTTCCTAATATAATATATCATATGTGACATGCATTTGCATTTAAAGCAACTAACTGTAAGCACTTTCAAACTTAGCTGATGGTTGACTACAAATTACAACAATAAATTCTCAGTTGCAACTTATTTTGATAGAGAAAATAATATCTTGCTTTGTGAAATAGCTGCTCTATGGGTCTTGCATGATCCAGAACACTATGATTGTGATGTTCTCATCGACAAACCCTCAGATAAGGTCAAATCTTGTTACGTTTTGTACCTAGCTGTGATATAGTCTTTCTGTCTAGTAAGAGTTTTTGTTTTCCTGAGAAAAGTTACAGCATTAAAATATATTAATTGAACGCTTTGTTGAAAACAACACTACAAATGCCACCTGGAAAATGGATAGTGAGCGTTAACAAGGTCTATAAACTAGGTACGTTATGCATAAAATGTCATTACGTCGGAAATTATACATAATTTCTCTGCCGACCAAGCAGAAATGCAACTTCAGTCTTAGTATTTAGAAATAATCAGCTTCCCTATTTTGTCTTTCAGTACAGCTTTTTTCATTTGGGCATATTTTAAAGAAAGTTTCAAGCAACTTGTTTTCACACCAAGCAACGTTACATTTTTGTTTGCAGCAAGATCCAACTAGAACTTGTTTGGAGTGCAGTGGTCCATTCTGCATTGGTGACAACTTAGAGCATGTGTATTTGTACTTCGCTGTACCTGTTGCTTTCAAACAGCTGCTATTTTCATCATCCAGCCACCAGAGTTTCCATTGACGGCTGGTCACTAGACTGTATTATTACAATGTGCAGCAGCTTGAGCCTCTGTCTGTCTTTGCTGTGTTTTCTCATTGGTGCACTCTGACCCGCAAACACAGCCTTGACTCTGACAAACCTGCTATAAAGTAGGAAACAATCCATAAAATCCACTGGGCGTATGCACCTTGTTTGATCGTCTGCAGTGTAGTTCTCATCAGAGGATATTTTTGGCGAAGAAACCGAGTCTTACCATTCATTGACCCTGTAGACTGCCACAGCTGGCCAGAGTGAGTAGAAAACTTTGGCAGGCATTGTGTGTGAGTGTAGAGCTGCCACCCTTTAACTAATACAGTATATTTTAAAAAATGTCCTCGCAGAGCAGATTTACATTTAGAATTATTTTATTATGAAATGCACCCATTCTGGTGCCAAGCAATTCAGTTACTCTTGAGGTTTCGTACTGCAGCTGAAAGTTATTGTTTCGACCTCTACTCCCTTTAAATTTGCCTCTTGGAGTTGAAACTGTTCTTCTCTCTCTGAAATTCCCCGAGCGTCGCTGTGTATTTAACACCACATCATTGCTCTATTCTGGGATGTTTTGAGGGCAGAATGGAGAGGCGATCTCAAGTGGATATTTTTCATGTTTTCATGAAAAATTCCACATCTTCTTATGAGGTGGCTTTCAGAAAAAAGTGAGATATATTTCTGGATAAGTCCTGGGGAAAAAAAAAATTAATAGACCTTTGAAGTGTGAAAACGCTTCCTAATGCAATTATAGAGTCTTTGTGAAGTGTCAGGATTTTGGAATTATAAAATCAGTCTGGATTGGCAGTAGTAATTACGGTGGGTGAAACAGACATTCTCTCATACCTTTGTTGATGCAGCCTATCAGCTGCCCGATCTTTCCAGTCTGTTTAAGGCTTTCCTGGTTTTATACGCCGCTGTTTCACGTTGGGCCTTGCAAGTAGCAGAGAATTTAAGTTATGTAATTTGTCTTTAAACCAAAATGCACTGGATGATGTTGCAAAAGTAAATAAATACTGAACTTCTCATCATGTCATGCTTCTGTCAGAGGTGTACTGATCCAGATGACCCAGAAATATGTTATTTTCTTTAAATTTGTGACTTTTTGGGCTATGATTTTGTATTATTTAAAATATGTAGATAGAAACTTAATAAATTATTGAGAAATTGGACAAAGAATCCTTTTGATTTCTTTGGAAAATTAAAATAAGACATGTTTGTTTGACCTCTGCAGAACAACACAAAAATGTCTAACACCATCTAAATGATCATGACTAAATATCTTGTTTTTAGACCTCAAAAGCTTTTCAAAAATTACTGCTCCCCTATGCAAACATACATTGTGCCTCCTCTTGTTCATGCCATACCTGATAAGCTGTCAATAAACACACAGAAACATTACAGTAGTTTTATTTTAAAATGTTTTCTGTAACAGTCATTTTAATTCTAAGCGAGAAACTTGTGATTCTAATTTGATCCTGAAACAAAGAGGAAGGATAAATGCATGAAATAGTCTTGATGTAATGTCCTTTCTAATAGGCCACAATGAAAAGGTGGAATCTAACTGTATCAAAGGTCATAATAAAGTTGCACAGTTCTTATCCAGATTCAAGAAGACAATACTAAGTATAAACATCGCAGCCGAGAATAAATGCTGTGTCTGTGGTACAGTAACAGGACGGCCTTTATTGGATCTCTCGGTTACATGGCCTTGATAAGCTTTGTGGAATAATAATGAGTGCATCTGTTTTTCACACACAGACAGCCAGGTGATGTTTAGGTTTTTTGTATAATAGTAGGGCAAGTGATTCCATTAGCATCCATGATGGGTCTCTTGAGGTTATTCAGGACGGAAAACCTGCACGCTGGTTCTGCCTTTTCCACCCCATTTTTTTTAATAAGCTTGATGTCTGTTTCACCGTGATGCAATACAGAGGCTCTTTACACAGTCTGATCCGAAGGTCCGTGTGCTTAGTTTGAGCACGGCAGGCTAACCAGGCCTGATAAAAGTGGCATTAAACCATCAGACTTCTCCCCTCACACAGCACCCACATCCACATCGTACAAATTACTGCTCAATTTGACTGCAATCATGCTCTTAACATGGAGCTGGTTTGGAGAGGAGCTTTTCTAATTATGGGCAATCTGTAAAAGATTGTTGTTGTGATTACGGCACATATGCCCGAGTGCAGAGTACATACAAACTAGACACCAGCAAGCTAAAAGCCTAAAAGAAACCCTGGTTATTGTCCTATACCTCTGAAGGGCTTCTATAGATGTATATACAGTAGTTTATCAGGATTCTTATTAACTGTAAAAGGAGAGTTAGAACTTAACCATGGCATTTTTTTCAAATATGTAACTGATTTTGACAGTAGATTGAGGAAAAATATACCTGACACTGTTTACTAGAAAATATGATCTTGAATACCATCAAAACACAAGCAGAATTTGGAATTAAACAGATGCTGATCAGTTATAATGCCCAAATGGTGCCACCAGTGGTCAGTCAAGATATGGACAGTTGGGAAAATGGACCAAGAGCCAAACTTACAAAGATGGTAGCCAGCGGTGGTACATTAATGCTGGTAAGGACTCCCTGTATTCATAAATACCACACTGGCCAGAGTGTTTTCTTTAGATTACAATTTAAAAAGTGCAAACAGCTGCAAGTATATAACATTATGTAATGTTTTTAAATGGAAAGAGTACCAATGTAACTGTTTTTCTACAGAGTGTTGCCTTCAGGGTTGATTGTAGCCTTAATGATTCAAGGCTAGCCACTCTTCTCTTCAATAAGTCTGAATCTATCCGCCCTAAAAGTGATTCCTTAGCCTAGTTTAATCTGTGAGAATTTCTAAAGCCTCATGCATCGTTTCCTGCTGCCATGGGCTACGTAAATTCATGACGACTGAAAATGAGTTTGTGATGTCTTCAGCTACTACAGAAATTAACCAGAAAGAAGATCTGGTAAACAGCCGCAGAATTACAGCTGTCTTGGAAGCAAGACTTCCTACAAGATGAATGAATGTAATACCAGCGAGACCTGCTCAAATAGTGAGTGTTAGAAAGAAGTGTAGGCTACTACAATGTCATACATGTGTGACAACGACTCCTGCTTTCAAAATACATTGGAATATATTGTTTACCATGGTGTAATGTTAGGAAGATGTTGAAATATGAAAATAATACATGTAAAGATGAAATTACTCCAAATCACATCACCTCTAAATTAAGTATTTGCACTTATGAAGAATCCAAACTAATGCTTTAGTTAGAAAATGCATGATCAGTGCAGCAAAGTTGAGTACACTTGTGGTTTCCAGTTAGCCTAACTAAATGAACACGGCTGTAAAATGACCTGTGAATACCAGAATTTTCTCCATTTTAGACCTATAGGCTGTGTCTATTTGCATGTCAGCATCATGGCTAAACATGGAAATTGTCGTTTGGCTTGTCAGATGAATTAAAAAATTTAATTCTGACACTTGACAAAGATGGAACTGTAGACAGGAAGCTCAGTGATATACTAAAGATCTGTAAAATCCCAGTTGCAGCAGTAATCAGGAGGTATAGAACGAGCCTCAGCACCACCAATCAGAGCTGCAGTGGTCATTCCCCTAAAATGTCTAACAGTCCAGCTCTGAAACAGGACGGCTGAACGTGTCAGACTTGGCACAGGGGTTATAACTGGAAATGAGAGTTTCTGTGACAGCTCACACAGCGCAAAAAACTGTGCATATCATTAACCTCTATGCACAGTATCCAAGAAAAAATCCTTGCTTGTTTCGGAACACTAAACTGCAAGAGTACACTTTGCTTAAGAGCACGAAAAGAAAACCTGATGCACACTGGGACCACATACTTTGATCAGATGAGACCAAGATAAATGTGTTCAGTTCAGATGGGGTCCGCCATGTTTGTCATGAATCCAGTCAGGAGCACTACAGTGGATGCATAGTCCTGACAGTGAAGCACAGAGCTGGGAGAGTGATGATTTGGGGTGTTAGAGAGATAAAATTTATAGATGGAACCATGAATGTTTGTAGATGCAGAAGCTTAGCAGAAGAGGAATATTTCATCAAGATGACAATCCAAAGCATGAAAAAAAGGAAAACTATGACATCACCAAGTCTGCAGTTTGACTTGAATCTAATAGAGTACCTTTGGGGTATTTAAAAGAGAAATGTAGAGTAGCAAAAGCCCTCTGAATACAGGCAGAACATTTGTGCAGCACTTGTAGCATCCATGCTGAGGAGAACTGAATCTGACATAGAAAAAAAATGGAAATATTGAAAAAAGGAAAGATACAAATCTGATAAAATGAGGTGTATTGACTTTTGTCACATCAAGTCCCTACTGTGTTTTAAATATCGTAAGTCTAAACTGGTGGTTTTATTTTTTACACGAGAGCAAATAACTTCATTTTTCTGTCTACAGTGTTCTGCTGCTACTTCACTTTTCAGTGCCCTGATCAAGAAGTGAGCCACCACTACAGCTTTCCAAAAAAGACTTAGAAAAACTCCCCATCCACCCTAACCGCCACACGTGCCCTTTTCCTGTCTCCTTTTATTACACAGCCATGATCCTCTTACGAAGGCTTCCTCTCCAGTGGAATACCATATGTTTCTAGTTAAGCCCAATTTCTTTTTCTCATCATTCAAGACAAGCATTTGCCAAGCCAAAAGCACTGAGAAAGCCCCACTTCTGCCATTCTTTTTCTTTTTTCTTTCCTGCGCCTGACATGTCTCAGAATATTTCAAATCGCTGAGGTTTTAAATTAATTTACAGCCACAACAAAAGAGCTCAGCAATTTAATAGCATTGTAAGTAATTTTAAGTTAATTCAGTAACCTTTGAAATGGAGTTCAGGCAGCCACTAAATTGTGGTTGCTGTTGACGAACACAGAGGTCATACAAAGGCTTCCAGCTTATTCATCAAAGAATTAGTGGGATATCATTTTTGAATTGCCATTTTTTCCCCCATCCAATGGCACTCAAAATGTGTCACCGAAACACTGTGGAGGACATAAAAACAATTACTAAAAAGGTTGGAATTATTTTTGTAGCGTCAACTTCATGCTGTTCGCTCATACCGTTTTTCTGCAGCAACTGTTGTGTTCAGAAGCAAATATCTTTTTGAAACCAGCAGAAGTGTCTTTGTAGAAGCTTTAATAGGGTAAATGCCAGGCAGGACTTGTAAATTTAATTGTGAATCAACCACAGAAACAACACAGAATGTTATGGAAATTCTCTACCGTGTGATATTTTAATTTGTATATATAGGGAGGACTCACAGGGATACGCTTTTAGACATTTTTAGGTTAATAAAAACCATCTGCAAACTACACTTTTCAACTCCCACAACACCATCCAGTTTATTATCTATGCAAAAATTTAAAATCCCTTTTTCACCCATTACTGCCTCCCAATCAAAAATATGAAATAAGTGGCTTTCTTCATAATGTATTCAACAATATGAGAGTGCTGCAACGGTGGTGTCAACTCCTTTTTAGTGTGAATTTTCCCCCCACATTAAATGTAAGCTGTTATAGGGCCCAAAGGAGCTCAGTAGTCTATTTTCCAATGATGTTGTCAGCCATGTGGCTTACACCTCTGAGAGGTGAAGGTAATCAGCCTTTTCATCTCCAGAGGAGGGGCAATGTCGAGGTCCTGGCTGACTCCATATTTTCCTCTGCCATCCTCACAGTCACTCTTTCTGGGCTAAATCTTTAATACTTGGTGGATCCATCTCCGTCACTATGCCTCAGTATGTTTTTATCATAATGAAAATGATGAAAATTGTTTTTTGAAGCAAATATGTGTTGTGATGCTTGCTACTCACAGCCTGGACTGCCATCTGTAGTTCTTTACTTTAGATTAATGTCACATTTTGACCTTTTTTTAATTTAATCAAAGTTGGAAAAACATGAAGGAAGTTAAAATATGAGATTAAATTCACTTTGAATCAATGTGTTTATTGGACATTTGAGCAAAACACCGTTACAGTCTCAACATATGCTTTTAACATCACATATACAGCATATAAATACATCAACATCTTGCTTCTATAATATGTTTCAGCACCCAAATAATGCAGAATGGACGCTCTAATTTGTGTTGTGAATGTTTTAATATGTTGATGCTGTGTTCTGTCGGAGTAAATGAAGAGAAATCTGCACTTAGGCAAAAGATCAAAACCCATTTTTTTCGTAAAAACAGATCAAAACCCTAAATTTCCTCATTAAAGAGCAAATTTCCCTTTAAGGCTGTGAAATCACTTTTCTTCCGAGAGCACATCCACGTTTGCGTTTCTTTTGTGTAGGTGTTGAAACAATTGCTCTCTTCTGTGCACCTCCCTAAAATAGCAGACGTACAGGGCTTGTAAGAAAATTAGTCAATTTAATTTCCTTGAGTAATGAAAATGTCATGCACCATTTAATAAAACTGCAAGAAAAAAGTCTGCGTTTCACACAATGGAGATAGCTAGGGCCCCATGGATTTGAAACTTTGACAGTTGCCCCTTTTGATGTTTTCTCTGAGTTTTGTTTCTTTTTTTTCTTGATGTGATTTCAAATTAATCTCAACAGCTTGGATGTAAATATGAAAATGAGACTTGTTTGGTCTCCCCCTGACAACCCAGAGCACTGCTGGCTGAGGTAACCGATATCTCTTTCCCCTTTAAACTGCAAATTATTTTACGTTTATGAGTTTGTCTCATCTTCAAGGTCAAAAATGTAATTTTTGCTCTTTCAAAGGGTTATAACCTTAAAAGAGAACCTCAATCCATGCTGATTAATGAGAGACTCCTGCATTTGATGTTTCAACGGTGACATTTTAAACTTTAAATATTTTATATGCATACCTATGAAAAAAAATGAAGATATGCATTCATGTGGAATAAACGCTATTGCAGAGAAGAAAGGCTGGGCTGGGTATCATTTTAATAGAACAGTTAGAGTGCAATGGTTTTTCTTGGTGATTTTTATTTGAGGTTTTTATGTGTGCGCAAGCTGATTTAAAGGCACACTAAATCACTGGGGATGGGGAGTAGTGGATTATGCATTTAATCAAGGAGTAGGCCTTGGGAGAGTGGCTGGCCGAGTCACCAGGGCATCACTGAGGGGCTGGCTCCAACATGGGGCCCATCCGCTTTGTTCCTCGCCATAATGGGCCATTTTTACATCATTTGTGAGGAAAAAATGATGGAGCATGTGCTTCTGCTCCAGCTGTGTTGCCGCTGATCGCTGGAACGGTGTGTCTTTAATAAGAAATAACTGCATCGTGAGGTGGCCGTGCTTAAAGTTACTTAGATGAGATGTAGCCTTTTTGCTTAGAGCACAACATATTATTGTTTCTGATTGTTTTGCGGATATTCCACCTTGGGAAGTCATTTTCCTTGATAATAGTAGGTATTTACATTTATTCTGAATGCATCATAGAAGGACCCGATGTACTGCGTAATGGACAGAATAGCAAACACTTGGTTATCTTGCACATGTGCAGGCAGCTAGTGCATGCAAATAGTCTACAGACACGGGTAGATGTGGATATTTATATCACACAGTTTCTGGTCTGTCATATATTGGTTGACTGATGAGTAGAAAATGTGTCTTAGTTATGTTTTTCACTGATTTTGTCCCATATCGTCCTAAACCTAACACGTTTCATTATATTAGGTATTGTTAACTGTGTTACCTGTTTATGATTGTAGCCACCCACCAAACTATGCAAATTACTAAAAATAACAAATGATTTTTGGTTTCATTTAGCTTGTATTGAATGTATATAGGACACACAGCCAAAGTGTTATGGTACATTGTGGCCAGTAGGTCCTCTTTATTTACTTTAAACACTGTATCTGTAACTGTGGACACAATAATCTTCCCACTTTGCCTTTTGTGGAGATAATTGTTTTAATTGCTGAAATACAATTATGAAACTGGAAGCGATCCAGATGGCATCAAAGAGTTCAGTATCAAATGTCCAAGATTTTGGTGTGTAATTCCAATTTTCCTTCGTGAAATTTTCTTTTTGTACTTTTCTCTTGTCCGACCGACTATGGGAGACAGAAGAGCTTTGCAAACTGCACGTGGAGTTTCCACAAATCTGCAGTGTTTGTCTTGGTTGTGTCATTAGCCTTATCACAGCTCCCGCAGTGTCACCCATGAAATTTGAATACTCTGTCAGTGGTTTTGTTTTTCAGTCATGGATTGGTTTTGTGACGTCACGTCCAGTGTTTTCAGGCATTGATACTGTATACTTTGTTTACCAGGTGTTTGCATGTTTTTTTGTGTGTCTTGAAAAACTACGGTGAAGTGTTTAATATGGGCGTCCTGTCAGCTCCAGGCGAGTCAGCGCTACTGTCTCCAAGATGTTCCCATTACTGCTGGTTCTTTGAAAATTAATATGTGTGTTTAATGCTTGATGACTTACTTTTCTACTGGCCAGCCAAGCTTAATGTATAATTTAAAAGCCACAGTGTGCTTTGTATGTCAGAGCTGTGCAACTGTCTCAGGTCTTAATCAGGATGACAGCACACACATCAAGGATGAATTCAGCAAGCAAATGGAAAGACTTGGATTTAAGTAACCAACCTTTGTATTTATATGAGTTAGAAACTGCATTAATGCACGGATTTTCTTCTCATTATCGTTTGTTAGCAGTTCATCTGTGACAGCTCAGCGTGGGGTGCTACGTATGTCATGTGAAGGGGCTCAGTTATTTACAGTACAACACACAACAGCTTGTCTATGTGTGTGTGAAACATTGATTTAGTCAATTATACAGCCTTATTTGTTTTTAACCTACCAAAAACATGTTTTGCTATCTAACCGCACAGCAGTTAGGTGAAATATTTACCCAAAGTAGGATTTAAACAGGGACATGTTTTCTATAAGGGCATGGTTTGTTTTCTCCTCCTCTTCGCTCCTGTGGGGGATTAATAGTGTCAATCACGTTGACTGGCACCTCTCAAATCACACCCTTGCAGCAAAGTGGCTGATTTTGTCGGGGAGAGAATGGCGTTATCGGTAGAACCTTGTTTAGAGACTCACAAAACCGCTAAACCCGCAATTCATGGGAGATCTGTTTACAATCTGCACCGGCCATTGACTGCTAAACAGCCCGCGCAGATCCATCCTGGGCCACTCCGAGGAGGAGAGGAGCAGAGCAATTACATCCTCAAACAGCAATCTGAGGCTGGGTCGGCATGCAAACACACATCAAGTACACACACAAACACTGACACATTCAGACACAAGCAATACGTTTGCTCAAGACTTTGCAGAGTGTTGTTAAGCTCTGGGTATGAATATGTTGGGCCTGTCTAGTGTTGCATGTGTTCTGTGCAGTACAGTTATTTTGCTGACATGTAGCTCCAGGATCTAATTTTACTTTCCCTGATTGGGAAGAAGCATAAGAAACCCAAATCCCGATATTTACACATTGCTTTACACTGTAACTGCAACAAAGCTGTCACTATCATTTTTCAGGTAAAAAAACACCAAGATATTTCAGGTCACTGTGGATTAAAAACCAAAAAGACAACATTTTGCTTGAAAAAAAAAAAGAAGCACATACTCCAGAAATAAACTTTGTCATTTGATACAAAAATCCTGGCAGCGTGACAAGTTTCCATCTTCATTTCACCAGATGTGCGTCAAATGTTTCATGCAGGCGATCAATTTATAGCCAGTTAGCATTAATGTCATACATATAGCATTTCAGGTTATATTAAAACAGTTTTTTTCTTGCCCTCTGTCACCTCTAGCATTCAGGGTTGTAGACAAGCTTGCAATTTTCTGAATCCTCAACCTGTAAAAGCCCCTTTTAAACTTTTTCACACATGATATGATCAATAGGAATAATATAATCTACATTTGATTTAGTTTATTTTCAAATTATTGCTAGATTATAAAAGTGTAAATACAACATATGGGCTAAATATGACTGAATGGGGCACCTTTAAGTGAAAATTGTCTTTTTATTCCCTGTCTTGGGTGTATAACAGTGTATTTTAGTGCAATACTATTATATAAAAAAAAAAATGTTACTCATATCTGTGTGCTACTACCAAGCTTAAAATAATCTCCTAGACCAAAAAAGTATGCAAACACTAGCCTGAATACTTGTTTTCATGACATTATATAAACTACTATTGTGAGCCATCACAGCAAAAACACCAATTACCAACTCCACTGCTTGTTTTGTAATTTTGAGCAAGTAGGGAGGTGTAAGGATGCCTTTTTTAGGAACCCGTGCAGCTCTAAGGAACTATAAGTTCACAGAAAAACTACGCTGAATTTCCATGCATCAGATCTCAAACCGACACTGACGATGTATAACGTCAGGATCTTACAGTTACACTCCGTTTTTTACAGAACCTTGACTGCTTTGTATCCACGCTGAAGCAGCTTCACAGATGCTCCCAAATCCGGATCCAAATGCTGTCCTTTGAACTAACATTGAGCCAGACAGGGAGGTTTGTTTGCCTTACAAAGCAAGGTAGCGAGCTATAAAGATATCACAGGAAGATTAAAAGCATTAGCGGAGATGTCAGTGGATCATTTTATTTTGCCTACCCCACTGCTAGTCAGCATGTTTTTCTTTTTTCTTTTTTTCCCCCGTTGTTGTTAAAGGACATATGGCTTTTTAATCCAAAGTGGCTGATTGTTGTTTTTACAGCCCCGGAAGTGTTTCTCGATTGAGGTGCCACTAAATCATGGTTTCGCTCGATGCTATATAAAATGCTAAAGGTTGTCCGACGGGGGGTCGTGTAGTACATGTGCAGCAGCTCAGATTTAATTCTGTGTATTTGTAATTATTCTTTTGATTAAAAACACAAACAAAGTTAAAATGGCATCATTGCATTTTATTATTTCCTTTTACTGGCAGAGGAAGTCGCTTATTAAAAGGACAGACTTTCAGTTTCAAGGTAAAATAACTGGATCAGTGATCTCCATTTTAAAATCCTGTACAGGGCAAATTTGTCAGCTTAATACAAACTGAACGTTGAAGCGGCTTGTCACAATAGGTGTCAGTCACGTTTTACGGTTCTTGAAATGTAAGCCCCATTCTGTATAGTGCCTCGAGCATTAAAGCTTGAGGATGATGCAAACGGCTAAGTATATTGCTCCATCCATTAAAGGATTTTAATAGTTGAGTTACATTATTGATTTTATTTTACAGTGATAAATACATCACTGATTGAAGGTTTTTCCACATCAAAGATGAATTGCATTAGTCTGGCTTTTTGAACAGTTGGATTAGAGATTGGATGTGTGAAAAGCCATAAAGTCTGTATATGTGACAACTGCGCTAGTACAGCCTTTTCACGGTATTGTTTTACAAAGCAGTAATGAGTAATCAGAAGAAGGAACTATATGTAGTCTTGTAATTTGTTATCCGATGTCAGTATACATAATGTAAAGTACGCCCCAAATATGGGATGTATCCACTTGGATATACTGCGTATGTTCAGGGCTCTTATATATATAGAATAAGTTAATTAACTTAACATTACATTGATCTTCAGTAGAAGACTTGTCTGGTGTTGAATTTAGTTATCCAAGCTGCGGAGGGTGAGAGATCGTTGGTTGGTTAAGCATTTACGCTCTCATCCTCTCAAACAAGACACAATGCGGCGTACAGCAACAACACGCCAATAAACAGAAGGAAAATAAATACATCTAACCAATGTGCGTGTGAGGATTTTTATCTGAATTTTGGTATTTAGAAGATTCAGAGTGAATGATGATATGTGACAATCAGTCACAGCAATTAGTGTTACTGTTAAGAAGCCTTTTTGTTTTCTCTCACCCATACAGAATGTCACAAATAAATCCTCACTTACATTTGCATATTAATTGGATCTGAGACGTCAAGCATCTTTCATTAAGCAAAATGATCTGCATATTTGGAGACATAAAATAGTTTATTTCAATGTGGGAAAAGAAGTCATTGAAAATTGACCGCATATGGGATGTAAACTTTGGCTGATCCATTAACCCTTTACCCCCCGGCAGCATATTGAACACAAAGCGACAACAGGCTGATTAACAATGGGATGATGTGTCTCAGACTCAGACAATGCTAAGCCAGATGCAGTGAAGGAGCAGTGAGATCAAACGCTGGTTGTAAGGTATTATTTGTATTTTATGTTTATGTAACAGTGCGAACCTTTCAGAACCAGTGATATTTGTGACATCTTAATAAGTAGACTGCAGAGGTGCTGCTTTGCATTATCTGACTAAAATTTAAGCTTCACCGATCAAAGAAAACAGACAATCCGTGCATGCAGCAACATGGAAATTATACTGTGTGGGTTATCGAGTGTGACTGGGAGTTATTTGAGGTGCTTTTGTCCAAGGTTGCACATGCAAATAAACATGCATTTAGAAAAAAAATCACCATTTACACAAATTTGCACATTACTACAAGTAGCTGGGTCAATATCTAATTGTGGCACTTTTTGTATCACAGTTGACATTTTTACTGTTTTCAGGCCTAAAATCAACATGACCGCCTATAACCAAACACCGCATGGCATTTTTAGAGAAAGATTCTATTAAATATTATCTATACACAAATGAGTAAAATTCAAATTGAAAATTATCGATAAAGATATTGTAGTAAACCTGTTGACATGCCATAAATCCACACTTGACTCACACACTATATTAAATAAGTCAGAAAGCCTTGGAGTCTGGCCAGTCTTTTCTTCAGGAGGAAATGACATCATGTGTAGCAGGTCATGTGATCTGGAATTAACACACTTCCTTCAGAGGTATTTTTGTAATGAGTAACTTAGTGGAAAGTGATTTCTGGGACACAGATACAATTTGTTATTTTCCATATAAAATTTGATTTATTGCCAAAAAGAAATATCTGTCATGATTATCTCAACTTAATAAAAAGAACACAATCAAAACAATTTTTGAATAAACTCATTTTATTATTGTTTAGCTAATTAGAAGGTGGTTGGTATTAAATTCACACGGTTATTAAGTTGACATTTTAGTGATGTCCAGTCATTTTTTATTAAAAACCGAGACACAAAATGACAAAAACGAGACATGGAACGACGAAACCGAGACACAAAATGACAAAAACGAGAAACAAACGGACAAAATCAAGACACAAAGCAACAAACACAAGACAGGGAATGACAAAACCGAGACACAAAATGACAAAAACAAGACAGGAAATGACAAAACCAATACACGAAACGACAAAACCAATACATAAAATGACAAAAACAAGATACGAAATGACAAAAAAGAGACAAAAAAATGACAAAAATGACAGGACATAACGAGACAGATACACAAAATGACAAAAACGAGACTCGAAACGACAAAATCGAGACACAAAATGACAAAAACAAAACAGGAAATGACAAAACCAATACACAAAATGACTAGACTTGTGCTTAACCAGGATTATACCAAACATGTCTAGAAGCACTGCTATAAGCCACTGAACAATTCAGGGAATGACAGGAGGACAGGTGAATCGTAAAGCGCAGCTGAAACGAGAAATATGCTTTTTAACATAAGTGGTTGGTGCCGTTTTCTCGGTTTAGTTACAGTAAAGGGAAGAACGAGAGGAACAGGGTAATGCTGTGCAGATTGTGGTGTTTCTGGTGGTGGCAACACAAAGTTAGCAACAGCCTCAACAAACTTTAAGCATGTGGCATGAGCTGCCCACAAGCTTCTGGCACCGAGAGAACG
Organism: Amphiprion ocellaris; assembly: GCF_022539595.1. Classification (NCBI taxonomy): domain Eukaryota; kingdom Metazoa; phylum Chordata; class Actinopteri; family Pomacentridae; genus Amphiprion; species Amphiprion ocellaris. Next base: position 34,066,063 of record NC_072773.1, read on the forward strand.
CTGGCCTGGCGAGTGAGAAAGCTGAACGATGTGCCAGATTTACACGGCACGATGTCGTACAGCGTTTAAAACAGAAGCCTTTTGGTAAATTTAAACTTGTAGAGGGCACGACTGGCAGGATTTATCTGATTTTGGTTGTTATAGAGGCATAATTTAACTTTTGCACTATGCTAATCCCTAAAAAAACATCACATTAAACTCTATCTCATATTGCGTCAACTGTAATTTCACTGCAGATGTATTGAAATCTGATGATAAAAGATGCATTTCTAGGACCTCACATAATTGTTTTCCATTACACCACAAACAGAAGCAGTAGTACCCGATCTGGCTGCCGTCTGAGAGACTCAGTGGAGTCTGGAACCCTGAAACGTACCACAGTTTATTTCAGCAGTTTCACCAAGTTAAAAAAACGTGCCATATTTTCAAGCTCGGAAATTCTGTTACCGCATAAATCACACTCGCATTTGAATCAGCATTTCTGTTTTTATCTTCTTTTCGGATTAGGCCTTGAGGGACCCAACCCCGTGATTATCAAAATCCCTTGTGTCATCTGCAGTTGTCTTTCAAAGTTATTCTCAATAGCTCCAACTCTGCTCCGCTAATTACTACAACAACCAACTTCCCCTTGAAAGCACCATTTGAACATAATGTCCTATTGTTTTAAGATTGTGTACTTCCAGTGATAAAATTCTCTTTCTCTTAGTGCACTCTATTCTTCAAAAGTAAATAAAATCCCAGGACAATAAGAAATGCCAAACAAAGTGGACAAGAGGGGGGAAAGATGTTGTTTGTCTGAAATCTTTGCGTGTCAGACACAAGCGCGCTTTGTTTCTCCGCATCTGTTGGCCATTCTAAAGGGAAAAGTGACATTGGTTGCTTCGATACGATTAAGGCGCCGAGGCTGGTAATGGAAAGGCTGTGTATCGTGTGGTCTACATAGTTAGGGACTAGACTTGTGAATAATTTGATTAGGTTGCAGGGGAATATATCTGGAGGATTATGTAAATGGCAGTGCCCCCATGCAGAATTCTTTTGAACTCTTCAGAACTCACATCTGCCGGGGTCGACAGCTAGACAGGACGGCTGCCTTCTTGTAGCCTGATTCCTCTACGTTGGAGGAAGGTGTTTAAAGGTCATTTTTGGTACAAACAGACTTGTCCTCAAAGACCTCTCTCTTCTAAGGAACTTCAATTTATTTTTTGTTGATGCCCATGCAATTATCATTTTCTTTGAGTCAACAATAGCTGAGCTTAGGACAATTAATGTTGTATACTAATTAGCCAGACTGTGTGCGTGTGTGTCACCAGTAACCTCTTGCAAGCACTCTATGTGTACACACAGGAATAGCTCTGACCTGTTTACAATATATTTAAGGTTATATCTGCCTCTCCCTCTGTGCCGTCTGATTATGAGATTTTCCCCCAAGCCTTATTTGGTGTATTTCTGGGTGGGGATATGTTTGTGTTGAGCGCTATGGCAACCAAAGTCAAGGTGACCAAGAGCATGTAGCACACATTAGATTACCAGAATAGAGGCAGGAGACAATGCAGTCAGCACAAAAATACCATTTATCTGCAGCCTGATTGTAGGGATTTCATAGACCATCCCTGGGCTGGCTGTGGATTTATTGTCTCGGTGAGTCTGACCACTGCGCTCTCAGCTGTTTGAAAGCAAAGCGACCAGTTCTTGTACAGTGGCTGGTCACAAACACCTTAACAGAAGTGGACATTTTGTCTTTTTTGCGGAGTGCAGTTGTTAAAGCAAACAGTCTAGATGCGTCTCTGTGAATTCTTAGGGTTGTTTTTTCCTGTCTTGCAGTTAAAAATATCATCTCATCCTTATATATTGTTTAAAGACTGAGTATAATGCTGCAGTCATCTCCAAGCGCTTTCATTATACCGTGCTGTGGGTGTTCTCTGCTTATTTGATCAACTTCCAAAAAAGCTAAAAGTGCTCTAATATTAGCAGCTGGTAGAAAATCTGGCCCGGCTCAGAGCAGCACATGTTAAGTAACTCTGGCAAATTAGCCTTGCTTGGTGCGCTGTGGCTGCACACTGAATGTTTGGGCCTTCACAGATGAATTTGTGTTCGCAGAAATCTGAGACAGCAGTGCCAGCAGAGTTAAAAAAAAAAAACAAAAAAAAAAACTGAGCTGCTGTACTTGTGGGATTCGGCCTCACTTTAAAAAAACATGGAAAAGAAAACAATCAGGTTTTCACAGCGCTTAAACTCTTATTTTATTAAAACTTCGTCCGCATGTGAGCCCCCTGTACGCTGATGTGAAATATGGGGAATGTCTGACTTGGTGCTTATGTGTGCTCGCAGTCAGTTTCCTCTCTCAGAAAAGCTGAAGTCCTGAAATATTGACTGAAAATAAGCCTGACAAACCTCCCACTTCCCCTCTCTCTCTCTCTCTCTGAATGTTGTTTTTTTATTCCCAGGAATGTATGCAGGGCAGTAAGCGGTTACTTCACCAACAGGAAGGATGATACAAGGACATACTGTAATTATGTTCAAAGATACAGATTCATCCCAGTTTTTACTTGTAAAACTTGAGCAATCAGTTTAGGAATCTAAAAAGAATCCTCTTTTGTGGTTATAATGTGCTATTGAAAGAGTCTGCTTTGCCCTGGCTTGTGACCACTTGTTGAAGGGGTTGGGAGTGATTTAGGGAGGGCAGCTGGATAACAGAGATTTTATTTATCTATTCTGAGAGCCCTTTATTTTTGCAAGCAGTTCTCAGCTTGCAGTTGCTTGACTTTATGGCAGATTTTCTGAATTGTGTGAAGTGAGTATGACTAAAGGAAGGAACAGCTGAGAGGGGTGTAAAAAATGTGAAGAAAATGGAAAATGCCAGAGATGTTTACCAGAAGTCAATCTAGATCTGTGGAAGAGCAGCTAAATGTTGATCTGCTACGGCTTTGCTAGAAAAGAAGGAAACATGAGGGAAAAATATTCTACTAAGGTCAGGGGTTTTTGCTTGTTTCTGAGTTCCTGCCTGTTGAATTTGGCGTGTTAACATTTTCATGTTCTAAATGAAATATCTTCATGAGGTAGACACATGTTGGATGACTTAAAAAAATTCATAATGTGAGAGTTGCTGGAAATAGAAAGTTGCTTCTTCGACTGTGTTTCTCACGGCTTTGTGAAGCCTCTCCAGGCATCTGAATATGTGATTGTTCTGTGCCGCTACGTGTGTGAGGATAGATATGGAGGTATTATTACCCAGGAGAGGTCATGGGTCAAGTATTAAGCAAGCTGCCTGCTTGGATCCCTGCATCCGAGATTTCACTCTGTTGGCCCAGGAAATACTCCTGTGTCTTGTCTAAATAATCAAGGAGTCCTTCAGCGTACAGTTTTGAAAACTGATAAATAAACACAAGGGACCGAGATTAAGAGGAAGTATCACTGCGAGGAGCCCACGGTGCTAAAGTGAAGATTTTTTCCCTCTTAATTATAGATCAACAGAGTGGTGTTTACAGGTCCTTGCTCAGGAACAGGAATACCCTGTTGGTCTTATGCTGTTACCTTTAGTCTCATTTTCGTAGTTTCATAACAATGTTGTTTGACCTTCTACATAGGAACAGTTTGTTTTAGCCTCATTCCTCTCAAAATGCAGGAAAACAATGGAACAGGCTCGGGTAGGAAGTCACATCTCACCAAATCAAAAACAGATTAGAAACTGAAAAAAGGCCAAAATACATGTATGCATGAAAACATTAGTTCAACTCAGTGTTTTTTTCCCTTCTATGTGTTTGAGAGGAATTATTTCAGTACTGACAGGAACACATTTATTGGAGTTTATGTGAAATATGTCTCGATTTGCAGACAATTCATCACAACAGCTTTATTAATGTTATTATTGTAGCAGAAGTGGTTGAAGTGGTAATAGTATTTACAGGCCTTAAGCTCTCTCTTTTATCTGATCAAACTGTCATTCTCCGAAAGTTCCTGGCCGGCCTCCTGTTAGAATCTCTAAAGAGGGACAAAGTTAGACTGAGCATTATCACACAAACTCAAAATAACCCCAGAATTCAGACAGTGCCTTATTAGGTCATGAATCCACAATAGAGAGGAAGTGAACAAAAAAAAAATTATTGACAGGACGGTATTTCTTCGAGTCCACACACACAGGACAAGATAACCTAAGTTGGAGCTGTTAGGAGCGTTTTCTTTGAAAGCAATTAAACAGGTTTTGCACACTTTAAGCTGGGTTTAGCTGAGGTGAAAATATGTGGGACTTGAATGTACTACAGAGACATCTTATGTGATTGCCTCTGGCTTATTGAAGAACATAAACTGCATGAGTAATTGAATAACTTCCCCTTGCAAGTGATAGTGAAGCACAGTATTGAAATTTTTGCCTTGATATGTGTCTCATATATTAGGATATTATGGTTTAAAATTTCTCTGCGGCCGTGAAGCTACGGAACTGTTAATATGGTAAACTGTTAGCTGAAAACATGACAGGGTAGTTCAACAACTTAACAACGTACAGCTGAACAAAACCCCATAATCTGTCTATTTATGGATGCACTTCATAAACGTGCTTATCTGTCCCGCAACATGCCTCGCTGGTGTTTTGTTCTATTTTTGACCCGATTCTGTCCTTGAAAAGGACAAGAAAACTGACGGTCTGTGGGTGTGTGTGTGTGCATGCATGCATGAGTGTGTGTGTTTGTGTGGCAGTTGGATAGGGTGGAGTGTGTGTGGCGTCACAAGTGCTCCGGTTTAGGAAAAGTGACACTTTGCCTTGAAAGACTCTTCGGGTCAGTTAGATAAGGAATTTAGTGGCTTTATCACAAATGCCACTATTTAATTTAAAAGGGTGAGGCACTTAGGATCTGGCAGCAGTCTTTCAGTCTGGTGATAAATTTGCAAGAAAGTGGAAAAGATTGGAGCCTGAGAGCAGATTAGCAGGATACAAATATAGAAGTGACATTATAGTGGGTATTAGTCAGGTGCTGAACAAGTGGCTGGTTCCTGATAGCCCTGAGAATGAAGCCTGACTGAGGGCTGGTGGTGGGGGGCAGCTTTCTGGACACACTGCAGGAAAGAATAGATATAGTAGATAGGAGTAAAAAAGACGTAGAAGTGTTAGCTCTAAACAGCACCAGACTTTATTGTGTGTTTCAGGCTGGAACAATGTTGGATTTGTTGATTTTCAGATGCAAAAGATAACCCAGATGCAGGAATGAAGCTGGAATTGTGGGAAAAAAGCAGCTAAGTCTGTGCTGATTGTCTCTTTTCTTGGAACTTTTTTTTTAAATTATAGGCTGTAATTACATTCCTATTGCTGTCTATATATGCTCTGACAGCAAGTTCACACCTGTTTCTAAACAGTGGAAAACATTAATACAAACTGAGAGCGAGCAGATTCACCAGTGAACTCAGGTGCAGTGTTAAGGAAATGTGAATGATACTCTGTCTAATAATAAGATCAATGGATGGGATTTTTTCCCTCAAAGTACAGCAGACTGTAGCAACACCATTTCCCCCCCATTTCTCTTTCTTTTCTCTGTCAGTAAGCCAAGATGCCTGCGAGTTTCTGTCTTTATTTTCTCCCCAATCCTCAAACATACATTTCTATGTTGTTACTAAACTTTCCTTTTCTCCATGCGTCTCCTCTTCCATTTCTTCCTCTCCCCTCTGTTCTTTTCTTTCATTCGTTCTTTTTTTTTTTGCAACAGTTGGTGTGTGTTCATCTTGGCAGCGCTCCATAGCCTGTTTGATGTGGTTTCCAGAAGTCCTGAACTGCAGTCCCTGGCCACTCTTTCTGTCATCGGTAGACCTGCTGTCTCTTTAGCCTCCATTGACTCCTTTTAACCTCCTCCTACCTTCCTCACATTGAAGCAGCTGCTTTCCCTCCCCGCTGCACATTTCTGCATGGAAATGATCTGATTCCCATTATTTGGTAGTAAACTGGATTTCGCTGCGGGCTGCATACATAAGCGCGCTCTTACTAGTACAGTTTGCTCTCTAGTGAAGCATTCACTACGCTGCCGAAGCATCTTCCAGGCTCTGTTCCAGGCGCTGAGGAGAAGAAGCCTACTATTTCCCTGTTGTAAATATGAATTAGGGAGGCCCAAATTTACGATTGGCTTTTTAAGTCATGAGCCGCTCAAGACTTGTGCTTTCCTTTTTTTCTCCATCCCAATATTATGTAAAACTAGATCAAAGTTAATCAGCTCTGTTGAACCCATTTCTACCAGTGACCTCTACACACTGTAATTTGAGTGATAGAAGAAGGAGGGGAAGCAGAGACAGCCAGATAGCTTCAAAGAGGGCCCTGTAGAGGACAGTCAGTGACCCTATATGGGCGCCTTTCCTGCATATAGCAGCACGTTTAAAGGGAAACTGATAGGCAGGTGAAATATCTGCCACTTACAGAAAAGAGGTAGGGACTGGGGAGGGCAGACAGGACAGAATGGATATGGATTGGGTCACAAGGCTGACGAGGCCATCCTAAGGAAATGAATATTCCTTACAAAGTACACTTGGTGACACTTAGGTCTAAGGACAAAACACAAGAGCAAAGGAAATTCATTCCTCACTTTTATTTGGCACGCAGAAGCACTGGATCATGTTTTTTAACGTCACATAACACCTCATACGCCATATTGGGCTGTTCATGGCAACATTACTACAAAGTAAGCCTTGCTGTGTCCCGGCACCGCTTTGACAAATGTGGAAAAGTCAGTCTTCGGCGTGAGGAAACCGAAAAATGAAGAGATGAATCAATCACATTTTTCCTCTATTGAAGTGTATATGTATCCACTTTCACCCCACCAGAGGAGATGCATGTTATTATCGGCTGGACTTCCACATTGTATCAGATGAAGGCGGTGCGGTGGAGGCAGAGCTAAACATGCCCAGGGGGCTGCAGTGAGATCGGTGTCTCATTTTCAGGGGCAAACAAACAGATACAGGGAGCAGACATGGCTGTCACATCTCCCTTAGCTCCCCTGTCACCCCCGAGGGCAGTGGGCAGGGGCAACCTCTGCACTCTCTTGATGCCACGGAAGTCTTCATGTGCGGCGACTGAAATACACAAGCAGACGCACACATTTGCAGCACACACAAACACAGAAGCATATGTTGCATTTGTTGCGGCAGCTGCAGCAGCTTTCTCAAATACAGCAAAAAAAAAAAAAAACACCCAAAACTCGAGATCGCCGGTTTGACCTTCTGAGCTGAAAAGCTGCACATTTTAGTCCACAAACCTGGCTCCATTTTTAACTTTCCCAGATTGATCAGTGATTGTGCTGGCGCCGAGCAGCTGTATAGCTTTACATCAGCGAGGAGGAGGTTTAGCGGTTTTCAATAGTATTTCAGGATATCCTTGCTGCTGCTGCTGCAGTTTTTGGCAGACTAACAGCTGCCACCAGCATTAGTGTACAAGCAGACACTTCTTAATGTTCCCCAGCCCTGGCCTCATGTGTCACATGGACTCCATCCAGCCTAACCCAGTTGCCTTCCACATTGGCTTGAACTGGTTGAAAACAGTGCGAGACCAACAATTTACAATGTGCTGGAGACTGTCCTCTCATTTTGGTTTAAGGTTTGCAACAATAATGTGACCGGCTCTAGCATTCTGGTGGCCTCTGTTTGCCCGCAAAAGGCAAACAGAGAAGAGACACCTTACTAATTATATGCGATTTATTATCACAGATGAAAAGTGATTACTTACAGTCTCTGGACCAAGGGAAATTAGTTACGTAGCCCTGTTGCTTATAATTTGACAACACTGCCTTGAATTCACTGAGATGTAAAATTAATTCTTGCAGTTGTTTTCAATGGGACTTTCATGTTTGCTTTGCTCACAGTTAAAAATCTGAGAAAAATACAAATGATTGGGCTTGGCTCAGTAACTTCATTGTGCAGGGAAAAGAAAGCCAAACTGGACGGGGTTCAGTGGTTTTAGGCCTTTTGAGGGTTGGTGTGTCAGGATTTATGTATTTAATTACACACTCATTCTACTAATGTAAGTGGAGAAAAAAGCAAAACGGATAAAAAAGCCCATCAAGCCTATAAGCTTGTAGTTTCCCTCTTACTGAAAGTTGGCCACCGCTGCTGTTTAGCTCCCCTTGAACTGGGCTAATACTCGTCTATTCCGATTAGGATTAGTATGTGTTGCATGGGCTCAGGGACCCAGGACACGTAATCTAATAAATCAAGATAAAAAACTCTGAGATTGGTTTACAGAGGGCTTGGATTTACTACTGGTCATCTCAGAGAAACAGGGATTAACACAGCATTTGGTGCTGTAGTTACCCCCCCAATTCTGTGCATAGGAAGAGGGATCGGGGGAGGCAGAGGGAGGGAAGAAGACTTAGCGGGAGGGAGAGAGTGGAAGAGAAGGGCTGGCCAGGGCTTTATATTGCCTAACAGACAGCAAGTTTAACTTGCAGTGACAAGGTCAGGTTAGTCCTTGTACAAAAGGCTTTGTTCCATAGGCAGATTAAAGGTCTCTCTGACAGTTTTTACACTTTTGGATCATGTTGAACATGTTAGGAGTTAATCCTGTCTGCGAGGGGAAGAAGCCCTGTAGCCACATGAATGAGAGAAAGGTGCAGGGAATGGAAGAATAAAAAGAGCGTCACACAATATAATAAAACTTTTGCATAATTTTACATTTCTCCTTGTGAGTTTTGCATTTTCTTTTTCCTGTATTACTCCTCCCCCACTAATGAAATAAAGAAAAGAAAACAACAGCACATACCACATGACAATGTCCATAGAGTTTATTTAGTTTAGTTTAGTGTTAGTGAATGAAAACTGAGCTTCTGACCTGAAGAGATTTCAAAGCTGTAAGGCATCCTATATGAAACATGTTTATTGTCTATCCTTGACCATGTCTGAGCTGTATTAATAAACAGAATCTCCCACAGCCAGATATAACACATGGCTACAGCGCTCTCTCACAGTCTCTGTCTCACAATTTTTACAGTTAAAGACAAATTTTCCCACGCAAGAAATCAGAAATGAAACCGTTAATTTAAGGTCATTCTGTGTGAGATTGTGTGATATCTATTTGTTTCCTGAAAGTGAAGCTGCTGTTCATGCTGAGTTTTCCTCTTTCAGCCCCGCCAGGTGAAACTGACGTCATATCAATTGTGTTTGAGGTTTTTGTTTAAGAGGTTTTGCCTGTTGTCCATATCTGTGATACTCTGATGCACCAGCAGCAATGCTATGCAGATGTGCATCATGTCACCTGTAGATGAGTTTGTATGGAGACATTTTGTTGAAATTATTCATATTTATTTTAGCAAATGAAGTTCTGTGCAGATATTAAATTCAGAAGTAAGTGTATACAGTTACAGCTTGATCTTGATTTGCAGAATTATACATCTGCAGCAGTTATCTGTCGGCTGCAGCTCCTTTTCTGCAAAGTGTTTTTCTGAGAAACGAGCCTAAAATACATCCACCTGAAATTTGAGCTCTTTCTACTTTCTCTCCGCTGCCAGGGTTTCACATAAAGTTTTACATATCAAAAGTGGAATGTTCTTTCATCTGCTTGCATGTCTTGTTAAGCAATATCAAACACAAGAAATTCTTTCTGCATCCACATATAAAGGTTGAAAAATCCTAGCAACACATCCCAGCTTGTGCAAAAGAGGCCTTTTCTTTCTTTCTGAGGGAACTGTTAGCAATATCACTGGGCAATTAGCAAGGAAACGAGAGAGAAATGGAGAAGCCAATTACTTCTGCGAGTTAGCTAAAGGCCATTTTAAACTGTGTGCCCATGACATAATAATGTTTATGGTAAATATTATAGTTGGAGACAGTGAGTGCATGGCGTGAGAGGCAAGGAAAAAAAGGCATCAATCTCAGATCGAGAATAATTTATTAAGATCTGAGATGCGGCAATTACGTGGAAAGGACCAAAAAGAAAAAAAAAAGAAGAAGCCAACTCTCCAGGAACCGCATACATGATTGCAATCTTGATTAAATCCCCCTGGATCTAATGAGTTGATTTTCTGCTGTTAATATTGCATTGGCTGATGATGGATTCGTTAAGATAATGGAACGAAGCTAAAATATAAATGACTCCCTGTCAAGGAGCAGATTTTCGTCATTTTCCGTCTGACACCTCCGCCGTGGGGATTTGGTGAGGCCTTTTTGTGTTTAGAACCATCAGGATCTGGAATACTAATTGCTCATGTGTGGACGCTTCTAATGCCTCTCCTCCTCTCCTGCACCTCCCCACCTCCCCACCTCCCCACCTCCTCCTCCTCCTCCCCCCGCCGCCTATCGTCTTGGTAAATATCTGCTCCACATCTCTACACAGAAACAAAGAGAGCAGCTTCTTTTCTTTTTAACGCGGGAGAAAGTGCCCCTGTTTTTTCCCCCACTAGAATAAAAACATGATGCAGTAAAAAAAAAAAATAAATCCACACACCGCCACTAATTTCTGCTCAATCTGACACCCCGAATCTTCTATTAAATCACAGATATTTAAAGCTACTGTATATGACACTAAAAACTGCCAACAAAAACAAAAAATAAAAAGCAATAGGCTTCTCTATCGACCTGTGCTTTTGGAATAAATTAATAATGTGGTCTCTCCCTTTGGTGCTGTGCAGAGCAGCTGAGCCAGTCTTTCTCTGTTTTAAATGGTCTGTCACTTAGGTCAACTGGAGGAGTAAAATGTCCGAAGTATAGAATATTGATCCCGTATCGCACATGAAGCACAACACTACATGTATAATTTTTCTCTCAAGTGTAACAGGAACCTAATATTGGAAGCACTGGTAATAATGCAGAGGAATACTAGGGTTTGAATAGTGGCGCCTGGACAGAGTAAGGAATATTTAATGATGTACAAAATATCCAGAAGCACAATGGATGAGGTTTAAGTTCTCTGAAAACACGAAAAATTAAAATCACGCCCACAACGTGAAGCAAAATCTGCTATTTCTAGTGTGATTTCTACCAAATAGCAAACTTTTTATTGTCATTAACTTAATTACCATTGCTGTCAGCTTTCATGCTTGGCCTGACCCTTCCTTTGTGCTGATTATGATATTGCTTCTTTTTCTGTGCGATAGGACCGGGCAAAGCCATCTGATTGGGCCATACGCGAGACCCCTTTTCTTCTGTGTGTCACTTTTTTGTGTCCTTTAACATGGTTTTACTAAAAAGTCCTTTTTAATCAATCAAGAAGCGGGCAGAAAATAAGCTTTGTCATGGCCGGGCCCGGGGTCGTGTGATGCCTGCTCTGCCTGGTGACAGGTCTTCAAAAGGGATAAAAAGGAATATTTTGGGGGCAAAATGGGGGTTTCCATGGCATCGGCACTTGTTGCACATGGATCACCATTCTTTGGTTCTGCATGAGATTGAGGTTTCAAAGGGCCGGACAACAAAAATTAGGCGAGGAGGGGACAGCGGGACTGTGGAGGTAGCTGCCCTCAAACCCCTGACTCTGTCCTCTCCTAGGGGAGAGGGAGAATAGGACCCAGAAGTGACAGAACAAAAAGAGGCCTACTAGGTGCTGTCAAATATGCATGAGTAAATGATCAGTCGCTCAGTCTGCAGCGTGTTTGAAAAAAAAAACAAAAAAACCTCAACACAAACTAGAGGACACGAAGTACAGACCTATTCAGCGAGAAGTGTATTCTTGTTGCGGCTTCCACTTCATGTAATTAGAGGTTGTTTCATGTAGAATGAGGTCACGTAAACTTGTAAGTTTCTGAGTTTATGTGTGGGAAATGAAACCAGGAAACTTAAACAATAGATTGGCAGTCATTACAGCGAAGAGGGTTATTATTTTAAACTGTTCTGTTCAGCTGAGTGCCTGTTTGTGTCTTCCTGTTTTTTAAATTTGCAATAATTGAGCCACTACATCAGCTTTACTCATTTACTATCTTCAAGTTTGGAAAAACTTTACTGTATATGAGTGTGGTTTGAATTAATGTGGCATTTAAAATATGAAAGCGTGCAGGCAACTATATATTTCACACAGCGCATAAATAGCTTTGAGCTGTTTCACTTCCGTAAAAATGTTTTTCATGGTGATTACCTTTGTGCTCCACCTTGAAATCCTCCAACAATTACGCATTCTTCTGTCTTAGGGAAATGCCATCATGAGGTCAAGGTTTTTACGTGTCAGGAGTCCTTTAAGCAATTTGCAATAATTTCCATAGCATCATCACTGCCACCTTCAATAACAAACAAGGTTACACACATGTGTTGCCCCTTTATACTCACACAATCAGAGCTGAACATGTTTCGGTTTTAGCCTGTTCACACTTGAATAAAAGAGATCAAAAGCTCCAGAAACACACTTATCTGTAGGTACTGATCAATATTCAAGCATATCGATGTAATGGAAAAGTAGCATGTCCACGTCGCGCTATATTGGCAGCTGATAATGATGAAATTTTAAGATATATGGATGGGTATAGCTGCATTTTATTATAGTTTCTGGGTTTTTATTTATTTATTTTGCTTTTTGAGGTTCTCAGCAATGTGCTGCCAGTCTGTTTAAAAGGTTAAGGCAGTTGGGATATGTTTCTTGATGGGATTTTATCATGCTAGGCATGCTCTGTTTCCTGATGAATATATTAAAATTATTACTGTGCAAACAGAGTTTCTAATTACTGACCTGCTTGCCATTGTACTGTGCGTTCTGTATGCCCCCCTTCTTCTCCATGCCTTGTTTATTTATCTGCACCAGTGAATACAGAATAGTCTATGCAATGTCATTTCCATCCACATGAAAATGATTTTGAAAATGCCAATCTTGCCTATTATACAGTGTAATTACTTGTCTGCTTTTTGATTTTATCATATCTTCAGCCAGTGGGAAGATACTTGGAGAGGCTAAACATCTTAGCGAAGCTTGTCAGCAGATGATTTGCAGTGGAAAAAAATTCCCAGTTTGCAAACGAAAGTACTATCTGCCACATGCACAAAGTCAGTGAGTGTAGTTTTACTGAGAGGTTTACCTACTGTGTATAGGGCTTCTGTTGAGATTCAGACATTGTATCAAGTGAAAGCATATACTGTCATGTCACACCTAAATGTAGAGATTACTTAGAAGGTAGTGAACTGTTTTTTGAGGGCAATTAATTATAAGCCTTCAGACAGAAAACTTGGCATCCGCTCTGTGGATAATAATACACCTGTGAGGTTCTTAAATACACTCAACAAAACATTTTGAAAACGGCATGTCAAATATGGAGAGATGGAACCACCTTAATGCATTCTTACATTATGAATGAGCATTTGCCTGTTACCTTTGGTTTCACTCAGCAGGTTTTTCAACTTCCTGGGCCAAAAACGTTATTTTCAAGCTCTTTTTGACTGTCACTGCTGCATATCTGACATGTCACCCAACTATTCCTGATGACTAGGTGCCTATATGCGACCTTATGTACGCATGTATGTGTGGTGGGAAAGTGTCACCCATGTTACTGGAGCATTTGCACTACATCATGGAAAAGGGCAACCCTGTTGTTTACTTGTCTGCCTGCAATGTTGCACAGGGGGTTGATCAGGGGAGTTGATAGGAGCTGCAATTTAAAAAGAGGACACTGCAGCACTGAACAAAAACAATTAAAGGAAAATGAAAGACGGCCCCCAAGGGTTAAAAATAGAAAATTATCAACATGCATGCTAGAATCCACTACCCTCCACACCACCTCCTGCACCAGCACCCCCTCTCCCGCCCCCCTCAAACTTACTGGGCCTGCATTGTTATGTATGATCAGATCTGCCAGTTCTTCCTCTAAGCTCCTTGTCACATTTTGACTTAATGAAGTGCAACTTAGAAGGGAATTGGGTTCATCATGCTAGTCGCACGATGCTCCCTTGTTGTAGCAAACAGGAGTGGCATGGGACCGAAGCGCTACAGCGCGAGTCGTTATCATTCCGGTCAGTCTGTTTAACACAAAATTAAACAAAGAACTAATTAGTGCCTCATGAATTAATAACTGCACTGTTGCCGAGAAGAAGTTAGGTTGCTGAGGGGAGATATAAAATAAGTAGGAAGATCAGGTTAGAATTATTATTACTTTTTCTGGGATGCATGGGCTCTCAAGGTTAGGAAACTTTTGAGAGGATTTAAGAGTGACTCAACTGGTTCTGCCAAAGTCAGTTTCTGTCCTCATTTAACACTTTGTCTGCGTTAATGGATGTCACACAAGACGCAGGATTTTTCGGCATATAAAAGCAAGAAGAACAAGGTGTACAGTTGTAATCACCAGCTCTATATTTTAGCTATGTATATTATTTTTCCACAGTATGATTAAAGAACAGTCTCCTATTACCTGCTTTGCCCATTCAGCTGTGTTCTTTGTCTAAGCAGTGTTTGAAATCTTGCCATGTAAATTTTGCCTTTAAGATTTCATGAGAAAGTGATTTGTTTTGTTGTTTATTCGACAAGACTGTCAGCTAGGAAGTAGGAAGCCGCTATTACAAACATTCACCTAAGTCTGATTTTAAATCTGTCTGTGAATTATTTCTTGCAAACTGCTGAAATATGAAAAGACAGAGTTACATGTACTCCACAGTTGACAAACTATAGTCTCCTCTCTCAGTTACCAATCTCCTTTCCTGGGACGTGGGTATCTGAGCACTTATTCGGTGTATCAAAAGAACAGCAGTGAACAAAAGTACACATCTTCCTTTTGCATCATCTGGAGGCTCGTTACATTATGTCAACCGCTGCAGATTAGATGAGCCGGGCAAATGTATGGATTTCTCAAGAACACGTATGTGCGTGCATATACACTGGAATAATCAATGCGTGGGTTTTTAATGTTTTCTTCCTTTGCTCTCCCTCCTTCAGATGAGGTGAAGCCCCTGTATGGAGTGACTCCCCAGGAAGAGAAAACGAGGTAGGACAAATCCCCAACATGACTGATTACTGTCCCCACCATCTCCCCTGTTCATATCTCCAACAATATCAGGCATCTTCATTAATCCCCGTGGATCAATGTGTCTGGGGGTTGTAAAAATTGACAAATGACTTATTAGAATCCCACCGTTTTATTTTCCAACTGATTAACTCACAGCAATGTTGTACACTATACAGGCTCACTGATGTATCTGTTTTCCAAAGAGGGCCTCTCTCTCGCTCTCTCTATCTCTCTGTCTTGCTATGAGCGATGCACCCTGAACACTGTGCGTTAGAAAGCCTTCCAGACTGCAAAGCCACAAGAACAATAAGGTGCTTTTGACACAAATACTGCAGTTTTTTTCCGTTTTCTTGACATATAGAGCTGTTGAGGAGCTCCTTGGCTGACCTGCAATATTTAGAATTCAAAAACTCCATTAATGAGCATTAAGCAAACCAGCAGAAACACTGGAAGTAATAAAAAAAGAGTATTTTAGCCCCTATAGTTTCTCCTCATTTTGCTTGCCTGCATGCCCTCTTCCTGTCATGTCTGCCATGCTGTTCTGTTAATTATACCTCGGTGTTCTTTTATGTCTGCTTTATGTCTGGATGTTGTTGTAGCAACATCCCACGTTGTCATCTTGACAAAATAATATAATTTTTCCACTATATGGCATTTATTACTGTAACAGACATTAGACACAGACATCTAAGTACAGATGACATCCACCAAATTAACAAGAGTATAAAACCTTTTGTTGCTGATAAAAAATCTGCCTCTGTACAATTTGACTCTCGAGAGGACACTAATGACTTGTGACTTGAAGAAACTGGGTTGCTTTTTTTCCCTCCCTGAGATGAAACCTTCTGTGCTAATGATGTTAGCTGGTATGAGCACAATGCTGATGTGGGAGTCTGTCATGAGGATGCATACAACAGCCCTTGCCCCTGGCCTCCTAGTCAAGAGGGATCTAAACATTCAGAAGTGACAGTCTGGGCTGTCTCATGTCAAACCAGAGACCCTTGCTATCACTGGGGGGTGGCATGGCCGTGAATTGAGGTGGAGGGCTACACCACACTCCTTTGTTTCTGCTGGTGTCACTCACATAGCAGAGAGAAGACACACTCCTTGCATCAATCAGAGCCCCAGATACATGGCCAGTGTACCTCCCTACAACACGATGACGACACCGTCCACAGATTTCCACGCAGATCGAATAACTAACGGCAACCGGAGGGTCAGATGTGACTCAGTGAAGCCACATTTCCCCCTTTAAAGTTCCCTTCACAGGTGCATGCATGGATGGACATACACACCCAGACATTTCTAAACAGGCTGCAGCTGAAGTCCCTCGAAGCAAAGTTAAGTAAGATTCAACTGCAGTGCAGACTGCACACACTGACTTCAGTCTCTCCTTGTCTAACCACATAACAACAACATAACTGAGTACAGTTAGTTTAATTGGCTTTTGATATATGTTAATGCAACTAATCATAAAGGCCAACTGGCTCTAACACAGGGCTGGCATGACATCCCCCCCTCCTCTTGGCTCCCACAGACTTAAACTAGAAAACACGCTGGAGAGTCCCTCTCTTAGACAGTGGGAAGAAAATTAAACTGCCAAAATTGTTTTCATTGGTTACAGGCATAATCTCAGGGGACTTCAAGGCTTTTAATTGAGCTCGCTGTGCAGAAATTTGTATGGCTGTTTACCAACAACATTGATGTCTCCCATATACTTCTCCTGGTCTCAGTGAAAGATTAAGCAGATGGGATGTGATTTTTAAGTAAAGTGATGATCTGCTAGAGATTCATCGATCATTTGTAGTTGAAGACTCTATTAAGGTTCTTTTCTACTAGTCGGTCTTTATGGAAAGTGTAATATGGCTTTGATAATGATTGATAATTGAAATTCAGACTCTCTTTGTTTAGTGTTTTGTTGGCTTTTCAGAATTTGTGTGTAGGAGGGCAATGATTCTCTAATAAACAGCAGTTCATTCAGTCATGGATAAAAGTAAATAAGCCCACAGTTCGCCGTAGGAAAGATAATTTGTCTCACTGAGAAAAAAGCGCAACAACTCATGAAACTCAATTTAGCTTTATTGTATCACTCAGTATAGTATAATAACAAAAATGAGAGTCTGCCTTCTGGTTTTCTGCACTTTTCTTTCTCCTAGACTTTTTGTCCTTTAAATTTTTCCAGTGTGTCAAAACAAGCAAAGGCTACATGGAAACGGCAGCCCTGTGTAAATATTTATGATGTAACATCTCCATGTGAATAGACTTTCTTCCCAATCCATCCATCATTACCGGCATATCGTGAAAGCCCACCTCCCGGTGGTGGCTCAGGGCCTTAGGAAGCTCAGACAGGAGCGGCGTGTCCCCCTCTCATTCAAAGTATTTGTTTTTCTTTTGACTGGGGGCAGCCCAGCTGTGAGGGCATTCCATGTGTCAGCCCCTCCATTTTCATTCAGGGCTGACTTCAAAGCCCATTTTGGCCCATTGTTTCTGTGACGTGGCTGCTGGACCTGAAAATGCCCAAACAGAAAAATGTGATGTAGGTCAAATTACAGAGTTGTGCCCCTAGAAAAAATGGGATTCTTATGGTCAAAACATAAAGCCCTGGTTACCAAATAACTCTAGCTTCTGTGTATGTTGGCTGAATACCTCTTTAGTTGTTCATAGCGGAGCTGAATGGAAGTTAAGAACGTAGAAGAAAAAGGCCATAGTTCAAAGTAAGTCTAATCCTTTTCTTGCTTTTTTTTGTTTCTAATTTTTCACTCAATGGAAGAATTAAAGATCACTCTTACTTGCTGAAGATGTGATATGAATTTTATTGTAGACTGTACTAAGGTTCTGTATTTTAAAGTTTTTTGCTCGTGCAAGTGTGAATGAGACTTAGGCACAAACGGAGTGTCTGTTAAGGCCTGTGCATGAACAGTTCTTGGACTTGTGCAATGATTTGAAATGTGAAACATGTCTTGATTCGGTACAAACAAAGTGGAATGAAGGATCTGCTGTTTTTTTTTTTTCAAGCGCAGCAGTCTTTAAGAATGTGAAGGTACAGTAGATTTATGAGGTTGTGTGTTTGCAGAAGTAAGTAAGTCTACTGCCTTACCTAAGTGGATTACAAGGTTTTAGGCTTTTCTCCTTGCACAACTTATCGGCAGAAAATAGGCGTTGCAGACGTTAGCGAAATATTGCCACCCAGACTCTCATAACATTATCATTAGCCATGGAGGATTGCTGAAATGTGATTAATACATCACCATTTTGACAGAGTGAGCCTGAAAAGGTAATATGGATTATTACAATGGTTGTAGAGCTCAATACCGCCATCCGAGTTTATCCATTTATCTGCAATGATGAGACTCCTTTGTGTTGTATGGCATTGTAACATCTATCTAAATAACAAAAGATATTTCTCCCATACACAATTGTTGTGCTGTTAATATTCAGCCCATGCAACAATGCACATGGGAATGGAGTGCTGAGACAAAACTTGACTCAGAACGGGGGAAAAGTCCATAGAACATTATGAGCGTTATGAATCGATGCTCAAGCCTCTAGTACTGGGCACTTTTTCCTTCGCTTAGGTATCTGATTACCTTCAAACAAAAATATTGCTCTTGTATTGTTCAATTACAACTGGTTGAGTGCTGAATGATGCAATTCACTGTCTAAGAGCTCTTTTTTCCTTTCTTTTTGTATACACTTTGTGTGTGTTTCATTTAGCTGGCCTTGGACGATACACGCTGAATAAATGCCATTTTTCTGTCGTTTCAAGTACCTCTTTTCTCTCTGGATCCATTCAAGCTTTCAATACCTTTTCTCCCCCTCTCTTCTCCTGTCTCTTTTTTCCACGAGCAGGAGGGTTTTACTTTACTCCTTTGTCATCCTAATTGATTGCATTAACCTTTTGAGTATTGAATTTCCTGTGCATCACGCCGAGCACAATGTGGAATATTATCATAATCCTTCCAAGTAATGGACACAGGGCAATCAACAATGCTTTAGGAAAAGTACATCTTTGAAAGATGGAGCATCATATTATTTTCAGTCCAAAGACCTGGATAGGGTAAGACTGTTGAGCTTTAAGAAACTTTGTTAATAAGTGAGGTATGTATGTTTATCTGTTAAAGAGGTTAGGGGTGTTTCTTTTGGCGTTTGCTTTGTTTAGAAATGGTGTGAAAGTTTCTGTGATCGTCTTGACTTCATGGAAGTGACTGATCTGTAAAAAACTTAGAAGCACGTGCGTTTTTTGTATTGTCATATAGAATGCTTTATTTAAAAAAAGAATTTAACATTTGTGTTTGTCTGAGCCGATTTTTTTGTGTAATACCGGAATTTCTCCAAATATATTTAAACTAATTACATTATTCTTCAGTTGAGATTCCAAATAGCTAAAAAAAAAAAAATCACCAAAAAAAGGCTTTTTCTTAGAAAAGCTGTGTATTTTTGGCCAAAATACTTTTAGAAAATATAGTTGATACTGATATACGGCATGGATATCGGCTATGATTTCCACAGTTCGTCAAATGGTTGTATGGTGTGGCACAGTAACTGAAAGTTATCCAGCATACACAGTGATAATGCATGTTATATTGCATTATTATTGTGCATGCTGGAAACACCCCCACTTTCCCATACTGTTGGATTACTGCCATGTAGCCACAAGGAGCAGCATAGCAAAGTAAGTCCTAGATACTGGTAGGACTATGGTTTTCTGGAGTAGTGGGAGGTTAGTGAGAGTTCTGGTTGACTTTACTTCTGAGGTGGAGTTGGTGGATTAAATCTATGTGACGCCATGTTTTGGCTGAGCTGAGTAGACCGTAGAATCTTTGTTGTGGGCACAAAAAAATACTGAGGTGATGATGGACTCAGGTGGTGTCACAGAGGAGGGCTTTTAGGTGGCTTTAAAATGGTTCTGGAAAGGGAGGCAAGACTTGTCGAGACTGTCCTTAAAGAAGCCTAAGGTCCTTCCCTTCAGGTCCATGTGTTTTATGCAGTTGAGGAAGCCAATGAATATGTCCTTAGGGTGTCATTTGGGAGAAGCGCTGGTAGCGTAAGGCCATGCCATCTTCATGTGTCTGGTCATTATACCACCAAAGTAGGATCTTTGTCTGTTTTTTAGTATATGCAATGGACATATTATTCAAATATGTTGCTGAATTGAGTAAAATATTAAAAGTATTTATGAATCTTGTGCATGACGGTAAAATGGAGCAAGAAATTAACTAACAGATGTTGTAGTGTTGGAACTGGTTTGCTGAATATTCCTGATCTATGTAGCAGTTATTAGCTATTGTCATGAGCTATAGATAGTGACTGAAAGAATGAGACTGCAAATATAAACACCTGGAATGAGTGCACTTTATAGGGTGTCTTGGACAGGATTGGGATCAAGACATCATATATCATGTCCATTATATGTTATTCTTGTGAAATCTAATCAATGTTTCGTCACTATAAAAAGTTGGGAAAGCCAAGTTAGCATGTACAGCTGTTGCTGAAATCCTGGTATACAAACCTGATGATGTTGCTAGTCAGTAAGTCAGACTAAAATGATTGCAATTCATTCTTTGGGACATAATAATGTTTGTACTATTTTAATGGCAATCCGCCTATTGGTTGAGTTAGAAGTTAATCTCATAGCAGCGCAAGAGGAAAAGCTGGGGTTTTCTTCAAAGTCGTTGAGATTCATCCTTTTGGAATCACGAATGTCTCTACCAAACTTGGTACCATTTAGACAATGTTGAGATATTTCATTGGTTAAGTGAATATTTTGGTCTGTTGATGGCACCAGATGAAAATTCAGGCAGTCACTACTGGGGACCATAAATGTTCTTCCCAAATTTAATACAATATATCCAATAGCTGTTGATAATCAAAAACAAAATCCAAAACATAAACGTCATGTGTTGGCACTTTAGAGAAATGAGGGGATAACAAAATTCAGTGGGATTCATCTCTGGGGACAATGAATGTTCGAAATATATGGAATTTAATGTAATAGTTGGTGAGATCTTTTAGTCTGGATCAAAGTGGTACACCAACCAAGAGAACACATGGCTACTCAAAAGTTTTGCAAAATAGCGAAAAATGTCTTGACAGTTGAATATATTTATTTATGACTAATGTTTATTGTATAAAATTATGCATATTAAAATTTTGCGATTTTAATGTTGGTTTCAGATCAAACAGCATCTAACGCATAGTGTTTATTTATTCAGGATCACCATGAGAATGTCAGTGCAGTAAAACAAAAATATTACATTTAAATGGAAGGCAACTTAAAGCTAATTTTAATTCTCACCTGCTGATCGTTTTTAGTCGAGGGGTCGACATAAACAAGCTTTAGTGACAAGGTAAGCCTGTGATTTACCGTGGACTTTAATCTCTTTACACGCTTTACAATAGCCTGTTTTGGTTTAGGGGTGGAAGTGTGAGTTGATTTTCCTTGTTTTCTTTTCCTGAGACTTATTTAGAGCAAGTCTTCTCATAATGGTTTATTATTTTCTGTCTTACTGGCCCAGAATTATATGAATGAAGATTCGGGCAGGGACAGTGAAATAAATTTAAACGGGCATTACTAGTATATTCCTTTCTAACACTAAACCTTATCTACATCAATAATATTAAGGCCTCAAGCCTAAAACCTACACAAGACACTCCAAGGATAACAGTACAGTAATAGCCTGTTAACAAGGCAGGAGGTAGCCTATTGGCCTATTGAGTTTAATCTGTTGCTGTAGCTGTTTTATTTAAACATGATGGTAAAGGAATAAAAAAGTAGTTTATGTTGCAAGACCAATGTAATACCCATAACTGTCTTATAAAGGCTTAATGTCAGAAGGCTTTAGGGGAAGTGTCAGTAGAATAACACTGATCAGCCTTGAGCCTGGGAATTAGAGACAGCAAATCTTTGTGCATAACGTGACAACTGGGATAGTATAGAGGCGCACAAGTGGACAGCAACTTTTGCAGAACATTCTAATGCGTTTAATGCATCTTGTTGAAGTGCTGCATTTATTTTGGATGTTATGCCTGAAAAGGGAACTATGCTTTTTGCAGAGTTGCAAAACACAATCATGGCGGTAACCTACATTGAGACAACAGCAAGTATCATGCAGTCTGCAGCTGCACATTAGTAGCAAGCTAAGATGTAATTTATTTACAATGGAATGAAATGTTGATCATCTACAGAGTGACATATGTTAATGCTGTGATTCTCCTAGTTGCCGTGTTGGTGATTTCTACATGTTTCTGTGTAAACACGAGCATAAATGCATTAAAGTAATTGATTGTTGAAAAAACAGACAAAAACTGTTACCAGGTTTCCCCGGCAACGGCAAGCATTATCTGGGTTGTGTTGATGAACTGAAGCAAAGCACCCTGTAATTCATATCAACTCTATTATATTTTTCAGCTCAAATAGGAAAAATCAATTGAAACAAGCTCTTATGCATGGATAGATGCTAGTTTTGATCAATACTATTTTCACAGGGATGGTGCCTTTGAGTTTGATTGAGGCCAGATTACACAAAGCCAACCAGTGGTGCTCACAGCCACTGCAGAAATGTAGATGTTCAGATGGGATACCATTTGGGCCCATCTTTTTTTGCGTACATTCACCTTAGAGATATTGATCAAAACGGAATCATGTGATTGAGTGAGGATATAGGTCAAAAAATAAGTCAAGGTCAGTCAACAACACAAAGCCTAATCCTGTCCATCTTTTGTATTCCATCAAGCGTCACTGGTATTCCATGGGGAACCTCTGTGCCCTCAGCGTATGGAAACTAAGGGCCCTTAGTTCAATTATACAAGCCCATTGAGCTTCAGAATATTGACATATCTCTGTATTCTGAAAATGTCATGGATAATGATCAACCAGTTCGCCAGAAAATGCTTTCATACAAACCAAGATTTGGAGGCAAGATGAAGAGCGTATTGAATTTGTGGACCAGCTATAAGGTCAGGATACCTGCTTCATAGGTGGGTTTGATATGCGCCACAGATTTCTGTTATTTTATTTCTAAAGCAATGGTTCTCACACATCCTTAGGAGGACAGCGTTCACAAAAATAATACATAGCATATTGTAAACCAGGTGTTTTGCAAAGGTGGTGAGAAGCAGGTTGAGTTGTATGCAGAGGTTACATAACAGATCTAGATGTGCTCAGTGATCACTATTAATTTCCATTATCACCGGCTGGTTGCACAGAGATACACTACCCACAGATATAACAAACTGTAAAACTTAAGAAATATATTTCAGTTCATTGGTCAGACAGAGCTGTCTAATTATTGACTATTGTTTATACACATAGAAATACATTTTTATTTAGACACTGTGTATTCTGAATAAGTTTAGAAAATTCCTGACCATAAAACTACTTCAAGGTTCTCAGCTGCTTGACCAGAAAATTTTATCCACTGTCAAGTTGCAGCTCATTTTAGATATTTAATTGCTTATTAATATAAAAAACACAATATATCCAATACAATGTGAGTAAAATCTGGCAAAAGTTTCCAGAAACTGCCCTGCAAATACAACTGGCCAAACACTGGCATACCAAAAACTTTACATTTAACAAATATTTGACATTCTGGTCAACATTATTTCTTCTGTTTGGTATTTTTCTACCTCTGTCTTCATGTGTGAATCCTCAGTCTTGCTCTATTCCATGACAGCTACGGCCAGAATCTTAATTGATCTAATCTGGTTACTGCTTGCTATTTTCAACAGTTCCATTAGAAAACTCCCATCCTCCCCCACCCTGTCTCTCTCTCCCTTCACCTCCCACACTCTCTACCCCCCATCTGCCCTGACCTACATGGTAGTCACATGGCCCCGGCTCCCTGGCTTGGCATTTTATGGAAAATCTGCAGGAGATAAAGCCACAGGGTTTAAAGTGTTATCCCTGCCTGTCCTTTGAGAAGGGCTAAACACTGAATGAGGTGTTATTGCATCAATGCTGTTGGACACACACACAGGCACCAAAGAGGATATCTTCCTCCCTCCTTCCCTCCCTGTGTCTCTCTCCCTCTCTCTCCTCAGTTTGATTGGATTTAGTAGAGTGCCACCAGTGTGACTTTGGGGGATTTCTCTTTCCCTGTCACCGTCTTCTGCATGCTTGCTTGGGTTATTTACTTAACTTGTCCAGAAAATGGACTGTGATCTGCAGCTTACCGCCAAAGCTAGGGAGAGACAAGTGCCTCATGGTGGTTAAGATATGCCAGACAGGCACCTAGACACTCACTCGCCTGCTCTGGCTTGCTTTACTCCCTTGCCGGTGCTGAGGGCTTAGTTTTGCACTGTGACCGAGTCCCCTTCACACTGTTGTCTGCCTGTAAATTTTCTGCTGCCCTTGCTATTCAGCCAATTACTGCAAAAGAGCTTTAGCGATTTTTTTCTTCCCCCTCTTCTCTTCCTCCTGGTGTATATTTATATATTTATTTTACAAGTGAATGACAAGCATTGCTGAAGGTTAAAAAAATGCTGAATTTCATAGTGCATGTAGTGTCAACTTTTCTTTTTCTGTAGCAGGACTAATCAATATAAGTCAGCTTTATCTTGTGTAGAACAAATACACACACTGCAGACTAATATAGCTTCCTCGCCTGTTGCATTTCAATTCGGAAGCTTTCTTTCTGTCATCACTTCTTAAATGTAAAAAAGAACACAGCAGCATGATGAAGTTCAGCTTATTGTAAGATAATAAGGCTTTACTTTGAACACATAATATGGAAAAGTTTTTGGTATGTTTTATTTATATTTATAAATTAATTTGTCCAAAGTTAAAGTGGATCATATATTAGATAAATAAGCCAGATCTGTATAATTGTGGTTCCATTATGTTAATTATGCATTTAATTTCAATGTTTTCTTCCATAATTTCTTCTTCAAGAATGTTGCGGATCTTCACTGACCGAAACATTGAATGTTCTTAACATTAAAGTGACAAGAAGAGACACAGCGAGAGCATAAGTGCAGAGAAATAAGTTTGGTTTATCCGGAGTTTGCAGGTCAGATGGTTTCTCCCTCTGCACCTATTTTAGCTTTTATGCTGTCAGCGTCCTCCCCGTCCTCTTGACATTAATCTGCTCTGTCCCATACTGTCAACCTGAGTACTTGTAGCTATATATTCAGTAATTGGTTTAGAAGTACACACCCTTAAGCCCATCTACACAATAATGAGGTGTACTGTATTTCACTGCATACGCCATATGTTCCTCCCAGGTAAGTTTTTGGAGTTGTTTAGTCTCTTCGGAGCTGCAGCACATGGCGCAAGACATGTTTGACCCACAGAATGACTATCAATGCAATGTCAAATGTAATGCGGAGCCACAAAGCAGTTAAGGAATGTGTCCAGAGCGTTGTGCCATGTTGCATTCTGGTGCTAAAATGACCAGAGCAAATATCTTCCCAAAATACTGGATAAGATAAGGCAGTCGGGACGGCTCTGCATCACTGTGGCGATTGGTTGTAGTAACGCTGTAGCTCTACTTGACAGGGTGAGTGCAGACTTTCAACACTCCCTCTGCAACCAAAAAAGGAACATCACATAGGTTTTTATTGTTCTATCTCTCATAAAAACAAAACCAGAAGTTACACAAGTGATAATTGTGCATAAAAGAAGTGACACCACAAAATGCACAGTGTTCCAAAACAAGAGAGCAGAAGAATAAAGGGCTCTTTCCACCAGTGTAAAATCAGCCACGCCTAGCAGTGGGAACGGAAAGCAAAACTGCTTAATGTGACAAAATAAAGACAGAAACACTCCGAGGGAAAGTTAGAATTAGGATCCTGAAAGATTTATGCCTCCATTTTATTTATAATTTGTTTTCTTTTCCTTATTGGAATTGAGTTGCAACTGAATATTTGATGAATACAGCCTAGAAGTAAGGATGTTATGTCAGCAAGGAAACAAAAAGTAAAGAGAAACAACCGAGAAATGTATTTTGCAAAGTTTGCGCTTTGGAATAAACTAAGATGCCTCTGCCTTCATAAGTGGTTTGTTAATTGAATGTGGGGGGGAGTTCGCTATCTGCAGGTTGTGTTGAGCCCTAGCGAGGCTAGCTGCGCCTTTCCGTATGCACTGCGCTGAGTGCTGGGTACTCTCCGTGCACAGAACACCATCTGCATTTTGCTGTTAACGCGCCTTCACATCCAAGGGAGGATTAGGAGAAAATCCCCAGGTTTTTTTCAACCAGTTGACAAATATCAGATTTGTCTCTAAAAAATTAGCTCCATCTATATCTCCCACCATATGACACACAAAACAGATTATCTTTAATACCCAGCCAGCTTGGGTGTGGAAAAAGCAGATTAAAGTTTCAGTTTGGTCATATTTACGCAGCCACTTCAAGTACAAGACCGGCTGCATTACACAGTAGACAGACCTCTTCACAAAGAGCCCCCCCACCCACATGTACCCCCACCCCCAAGCTTTACCTTCCAGAAACAAGATGTCTGCCTTGAAACAATTAGACATCATACTTAAATAATTCATCATTTCCCAGTCAGTCTTTCTCTTCTACGTGTCCTTTAAACAGACAGAGTGAGCTGCCAAAGCGGCTGAAGTGAATAACAGCAGCAGGTGCCTTTTCAGATGGAGCTTTGTAGTCTGCAGAGGGTGCTGAGCTGTTATTTTAGTGGCCCACTGGTGAGGAGCAGGGGGTGGCTGGGAAATGGACCTGGTAGCTGACCTGAGACCCCAGAGCTGTCCTATTAGCAGTGTGCTCGCCTCTAATAGTTCCTGGCTTCGCTCACTTCACAGATGTTTTTAAACTTGAAATACAGGAACACAACATTGCACCTGCTAAGTTGAAGAAAAACACCGCTTGAATCCCCGTTTGAGAGTCTAAGAACCTCGCACCCTAAAAATAAACACCTTCGACCCTGAAGGAGGTCATTTGCAGTGACAGATTGTAAGGCTGGACATGCATGATTATTACCCATCAGCATGCATCAGAGGGATTTAAAGATACGAGTAAGATGCTCCTTAAGCCTCTACTAAGTCACTGTGTTCTTCCTGACCATTTCATTATCAAATACATAATCGTCATCTGCCGAGGACAGAACCGAAGGCCTAAGGCCCTACCTGGTGTCCTGGATGTTGACTTCCCCGCTTCCGCTCAAGACCACTGCCCCACCCAGAGGTTGCTTTATGAACACAGGAGCCCCATAAATGAAATTAAGGTGTCAATTAGTCAATTACAGCATAATAACTCTGAGGGCAGACATTTAGAGACAAAGAGAACCTCAGCTAAGTTCATTTCCTCCAGCCCAGGAGCCTAGCACTTGGCACACGTCACTCCCCACCCAGACTCGCTGAATAAGGGCCCCAGTGCTCTCCCTAATGTTATTTTCCCCTGGATATCTTTTTTGATCAACAATTTCCTTTCATGGGTTTGTTTTTCAGATGCAGGGGATGCACTTTTTCTCTCCCCAATTTGGCTAGGGAGAATTTTATAATTTAGTAATTAAAATCTTTGTTAGGCTTTAGAAATTGCAGCTAATTGAATTTAATGGGAAGATGAATTTCAATTTTATTTGATTAGCAGGACCCCTGGCATAGGTATTTATGGAAAAAACTCTACAAAAATATGCTGTGTGGGCTAAGATGGCATAATAGAATTACAGATAATCGGATTTCACTGTCATGAATTTCACTCTAATTTCACTATAATTTTCCATTAGATAGCTGGTTTACAAATATTTGCTCATCTGCGATGGGAAAGGCTATCTGTCTAAAATGATTACCGAGCGAGCCTTCAGAAATATGTCCCTTTTTTCTCCTCCCTTTTAAAACCAGATTGCGAGGGATCAAAATTAGGGAGATTGCATTATGGATGTCTGCATCCGGGAGAGCAATGGGGGAGATATGATGATTACGGCCGGGGGATGAAAGCAGTGTCAAGAAAAATGTATGACTGAAAAACATAGGCCTATTCTATCTACAAAATCTCTGCTCTCAGCACACTGCCGCCAAGGAACATGCTATATCATAATTCATGTAATATCAGCGGCGTATAGCACAAAAAAGGAAAGACATTGCAGCTTATAAATATAGCTTATACTTCATACAAACTCCATGTTAATTGCTTTCAAGTGTGTATCTATAATGAGATTTTGCCATGTGATTTTCACAGCATATGTATGTAGGTGCGTATACTGCTACACAGCAATTACAAAATCAAATGAGATTCTAAAGAATCATTGTCATGAGTAATGCAAACGATGATCATCAAAATGTGCATTGCCATCATCATTGCTGCAGCCATATTTGTGTGTAAGTTTAATATTCAGCTCCTTCTCTGCTTAAAAATAAATATATAATGCAATATAAACAGACGTGAGAGGGAATAATATTCCACATCGCAGACAACCTCCAACAACACCACGGTGAACTCTTGTTGAATCCCACTTTAAAAGCTCCTGCTTCAGAATTAAGCTTTTACACGTTCAATTTCCTGCCAATTTTGAACAACATGACAGTGAATATCAAGAATAAAATTGATCCATTGTCTTGCTGAAAGACACAAACTATTTTAATTTGTTGTGTTTGAAGTTGGATGCGGTGGAGGGTTCGTTTTGTTGCCGCTCCTCCTGTGTAAATCCCCTCCTCACCACCACCACCACCACCACCTGTACTCCACCAGTTAGGACGGACCTCCACCCCACGCCGGCTCACACCCACTTCATCCCCATTCGCTTACTCACTTTTTGCCCCCGAACTGCCAGAGACAACAAGAGGGGTTCAAAAACACAATCTGACTTTCGGCAAAGGTCAGATTTCTCACTCGGCATGTCTCTGGGCTTTGGGCACAAAAGCCACTGAATTCACATCTTTCAACTGGGCCACAGCTTTTGTCCTGGGGAATGGAGGGCTCGGAGTGGGCCCTGCACCAGACCAGCCCCTCCTGGAGTGCACTGTCAGGGGCAGCCAAACGTCTGGCCCGGCGGCCCTTTGACTGATGTACCCCTACCATGTCACACGCACAGCGCCGCGCACACACGCTCACACGCATACACACTCCACCTTGCCCTCAACATTCTCCCGCATGCACCATACAATACCCCCGGACCACATCAAACGAAAAGCCCCACAGCTCCTTTTGAAAAGTAATGGTTTCGCCCCCAAAGATGGCAGCTCCAGGGCCAGAGGGGCCGCAATGCATGGAGGGTGGACACATGAATAGAATCCACCCAACGCGCTCAAACATCCCCCGATATTAAGTTTACTATGGAAGCTTTTATTTTGTTTTGCCAAACATATCAGAGCTACAATGTCAGAACCAGACAGATAATTTCATATCTTATTTTCACCCGCAGTGAAAAGTTTCCTTTAAATCTGCTTAAAATGTCACTTTTAAAACACAAAATTCAAATAATTACACTTTTCTTTAACACACAGTGTGGTCAGGGCCAGGCAGTGACTACTATATTTCAACTTTTTAAAACATTATTTCAAACGTTTTGCACGATACTACAGTGAATGACAAACCATTTTTTAAGCCATTGTCCACACAGGTGTCAGTCTGTACCAGCTTTCACTAAACCACCGAACAAAATATGCTTGTTTGTACAGTATGTGATTGATGATGAACAGGACTGACGTACAACAAAAGATTTTATCCAACACCTTTGCAACAGAATGCGAGTCTGGCCTCCAAGTCAGGTCAGGTACAACAAAAACAATTGCATTTTTATCACGACTACATAAGAAACTGAAGCAGTATTTACAGTACAATGTTAGATCAAGGGTGGAACCTTTTCACAGAAAGTCTTTTAAGGACATTTTCCTTTATGTGGGTTTGGAAGGAGGAGACAAAGATTTATTTTTTTTTTCCATTATTAACCAGGATGAGTCATCATAATTTCAGAATCAACCTATTTTATCTACATACTTTGGACTCCTTTTTGACAGGAACTGAAGCCAAAACTGTGTGTTGCTGTATTATAGTTCACAGCCATAAAATTGTCCATTTCCTCTTTTCTGTAGTCAGTAAACGCTACTCAGACAACACCTTTATTCAAAAAATAAAACTGCTGTGAAAGAACAGGAATGCCCAGTTGCCTTTGAAAGTTCATACTTTCTCGTCACTTGTAAAAAATAAAACCCACATTCCGGACATGGAGCCATGTTTAGAGTATATGGGCATTATGTACAAATGGTCCAGAGGCACTTTGCATGCCGCTGCGGAAGAAACTGCCAGGCAAATAAGGGGTTTGTCTTATAAAGTATTCATTGTCACCTGGTAACGGCCGTCGTTTATCATTTCACCTAAAATTACAATGAAAACTGATAGCTTATCAGAGGGAGGGAAGGAGAAAGAGAGCGCTGCGAGGCGGAGAGGCAAAGAAAAGTGCTGCACAGTCCTGAAAGAGAGGGGAGGAAAAGAGTTATTTGCTTCAAGCTAAAAGAGCCGGAGTGATGTTTTTGTCAAATATATATATATTTACAAATAAAAATAAAAGCCTTCCTCAAGAGACAGTTGCTTACAAAACTGTCAAAATATCCTCTTTGTAAAACAACAGTCAAATATGGGTGTATTTGATTTAAATAATTAGTCTAAAAGCCTCAAACACTTAATCATTAAAAGCATAATATATTTAATAAACGTGTAATCTTTTCCTCCACAAAACCTCCTTTTTTTTTTTAAAAAAAACTGTTGTGCTCCCCTCATTTGAATAGAGGCAGTGGAGGCTCCACCCCAAGAGAGTTGAAAGGCTAGAAGACCACAAAGATGGAAAGGCCAGCCCACTGAGGGAGGGAGAAAAAAAAACTGCTCCGGCTCCTCTGCCATAATTTCCTATCAGCCTATTCAGACAACATCACCAACAGCTTGGTCTGTGTGTGTGTGAGTGTGTGCGAGTGTGAGTGCTGTATGGGAGCAGAGCAGCGAGAGAGGCGGCGCAGCGAGCGAGCGACATAGACAGCGACTCACAGAAAGAGAGAGAGAGCAGGGAAGGGGGAGGCTCCGTATTCTTTCACCTACCTCCCCGTCAAACCACAGGAAGGAGGGGCCAGACCCTAAGCTGCCAATCAAATCCGCTCGTGGCAGCCGGCATTATCTCAGCAACAAACTATTGACAGATTACATGTCAAGGAGTTTAGTGCTTGATTGAAGGAAGCCCTTTTTTATCTAGTTACTTTTCCGCTTTATTTCCCCCCCTTCTCAACGCCGCCACCACAACATTCGAATGACTTTCTAACAGAGTTGAGTTATATTATGAAAGTTACATGTCTGAGAGGATTTAACTTCGACTTCCCTGAATATGGTGAGTACTCTTCTTCTTCTTCTTCTGTTTTTTTTTTCTGCCTTTTGTTCAGATGTGTTTTATTAGCTGACAGTTGAAGGTGTGCCTTTATCTCGGGCTAAATATACAGAGTGGGGAAGTTGTTCATGATTAAACTATGTGCCTGCGCGTACGTATACCCAAGTGTTGCGACACCCTTATTTATAGCTCTTTGACAGTGCCCAAAGGTGACTGCAATATCAAATATGATTGCCCATTTCTCCACCACACACACACACACACACACACACACACACACACACACACACACACACACACAGGCGCGCACAAGTCGTGACGCTGGGTTACATGCGGCACATGTGAAGAAAAGTTCACAAAGCAAGTTTCATTTTCTCTTGTCAGTGTCTATTTATTGTTCTGTTCTAGGACACAAATCTCCTCTCAGCCCTTTTTTAGAAAAAAAAATCTACATTTCCCTGCTTGTTTTCATTTAATTACACGTTTTGTTTATTTTTTTAATAAGCCAGCGTTTCATCCTGTAGAAACACAGGTATTGGTCTGACACTGAGGCACTGGCAATGCCATTAGGATAACCTGAATGGCCTAAGGGTTTGTTGCCAAGGGGACAAAGCAAACAAACTGTTGTGTTGCTTATGTTGTCACACATGTAAAGGGAGCAGGAGCACTACTAACACCTTTCCAGGTACTTCCATTTAGTGTATATACGCTACACAGGTGTTTGTTACATTCATACATAAACACACAGATAAAATCAAACGTGCTAAATTATAACCGGAATAATAATCATTTAAAATATTTGTTGAGACTCTTCTCACTGTTAGCGTTTTTTTGTGCAAATGTACCTGTGAGGCAGATTATTTTAGATTTCATTAAACCTGTAGCTGGCAGGTTAACACCAGTCATTCTGTGCGCACTTTTAGAAAGATCAACTTGTCCTGTGGTAACTGGATTATGAGCGTCACTCTCTTCCCCACTTTGCTTGTAAGAACGGGGTTTTTTTCTTCTGTGTGTGTTTTAAAGTAAGTCACATTTTACGGTCACATTCAGTTCTTTCTGTTTTGCTGTACTGTATGTACACACGTCTTTTTCTGATTGCATGCAATGTGGTGTCTTCCTTTTGTGATGTGTGTGTATTAATACTCACTCTATATATTTCATTATTATCATACATAAATGTTAGAGCTAAACAGAAATTTCATAGGTTCTCTTTCACTTTCAACGGTCTTATCTGCCATGCCTTATTTTTAACAGTATAAATATATTTAGGTTGTAGTATTTTGGAGTTGGATATTTTTAAAAATGGTGCTGAAGAGTTACAATTACAGAAAGGATTCTCATTTGTATATATCTATCTATATATAACGAGTGTACAAGATTAATTTTCTTTTTTTATCTTTTAAAATATTTAGAATAAAAGAAATGTGTAATTCCTGCTTGACGCAGGCTTTGCTCCAGGCTGTTATTTTTAACATGTTTGTATAGGCTTTTCTGCCCTCAACTTTTACATGCCGGTATTGATGAAAAATTAAAAAATCGATCTTAAAGATGATGTTTCTTATTAATTAAAACTCTTAAGAGACTGCACAGCAGACCACAGTGGCCACAAGGTTTCACAAACACATTCGAGGGACAGAGGCAGGGCTCGGTTATTACGTCTGGTTATTTAAGGTTGTCCTGCATTATAGTTTAAAATAACAACAAACAAGTTCAACTGTTATCGTGGCACACCCTAATTTGAAACTTTTCGTCAGCTTGGAAAATGTTTTTCTCCCCTCTTATGAGTCATAATGTTGATTGCCTTCTCCCTCACTGAGTCGTCTCATTAACCCTTTGTGGCCCTCTCCATCGTTTACGGCCTTCCACAAAAAAAAAAAAAGCAGGATGAAATGAGGGAGAAAAACAAGCCCAGGTCTGAAGGCCCCTCAATAACCTTTTATCACAATTTAGCAATAACCTGAATCAATTTGATGTCTTAAGCAATAAAATATGCTGTTGCACTCCTCTTTCTGCTGCTCCTTGGATGACAGTAAATTTACATTTTTTAATTAAACTAGCCGGAATTTTTATTAGGGGGCCGGGCTATGCTAATGGAAATGTTGTGTACAGCAGATTAACAGAGTTTTGAAATAAATTTAACAGGGAGACATTTGGATGAGGGGAAAAAATGCGAGTCATTGTCTTTAACCTCTTTCATGCCGATTTCTCCTGGGGGATCCTTGTATTCTAAGGAGCCTTGTCAGGGAAGAGTGCTCCTCAGCAACGAGGTGATTAGTATCGCCTTGTCAACCGAGGAAAAAACACATTGTCCACATTTACTTATTTAACACCTCCTTCAAATTCCAGCAAAATATAGGATTTTTGTTATCTTTGAGTTAATTTGAATTAAACATGATTTGTTTTTAAATCTAAAACATGTGGAAATTTTATCTTAACATTTTAAGTTATTCTGAGAAACTGCTCAGTAATTTACCAGTCTTTTTTAAAAATTATATATCTTTAAATGTCCCCTTATTTTACAAAGTGTCAAATGCAGCAGTTAATGGCAGTGTATGTTTGTGTAGTTTTATGGTCCGCTCTCAGTATTTGATTGATGTCGCGCGAGGCTGTGTGTGTTATGCCTGGCTTTAGCAGAGTGGCAGAGGGGTAAGAGAAGGGGGGATACAGACAGCAGACAAGGGCAGGGAAGTGTGTGTGTGTGTGTGTGTGTGTGTGTGTGTGTGTGTGTGCGTGTGTGTGTGTGTGTGAGGGGGGGGGTTAAAGAGAAAGAGAGGGACAGCTGAGTCCTGATTGAGCATGTGCCCAGTCATCAGACACAAACCACCCAACACCATAATTACCTTAACCCCCATCTTTTAATACCCAAATCACACCAACTGGCCTTTTTTTTTTTTTTTTAAACCGGCAGGAAGAGGAAACATCAGAGATCAAATGATCAAATAAACTCCAGATGCACGTGGGCTGCCATGCATCTTGCCGCAGTAGCCAAAGTGTTTCAGGGCTACTTGATATGGGCCAGGAGCGAGGCAAGTGGCATCACCACCCCCTTTCTTCACTCCTGTGCACTCATGCAGTGGCCAGCACCTAATTAAAACCTCAAAGCTCCCCGTCACCAATCTGGAGTAATGGTCTAATTAATACTTGGTGAAGAAATATTCCAGAATGATAAACAGGTTGCACCTTGGGTCTTCATTGCTTTTCTTATCTAAAATATAACCGGCTACGTTTTTGAAATTATTATTATTATAGCAGATAATGCATGTTTGTTGTGCAAAATAAAAAAAAAGGGAAGTGAAAAGAGTGAACTGTTCTTTCAAATAAAAGGAAGGCAATCAGTGATAAATTACATCATGAATTAGAAAGGTTCATATTATTTTTCTGCTTTTAATCTCACATTTGAATATGCCGTGTCATGTATTCCTGTGTGCAGAGTCAGGAGAGAAGCTTCCAGTAACTTTTTTTTCTCTGACTCGATTTACTAATCTTACATATGAAATTATAATTTCATGCAAAGTAAGGGGGTAGAATAATCTCTAGTTGTTGATATGCTATATAAGAGGGGAAAATGGGAAAATGAAGAGGTAATTAGCAGAGTAGAAGTCTTTGGCTCGTTTGTCTGAAAGCATGGTCTCCACTGGCCATGAATGAATTTGCATGCTTCGCTTATCGAAGCGCACTTATTAGGCCAGCTGAAAGAGAGATTAAGCCGGCACAAAATGTGGTGACTAATCCTTTTAAATGTGGCAGGGGGTCTTTAAGGTGTGAGCCAGCCCGTACCTAGGTTTAGTGGGCATGGAATGTGACAGACCACAACTTTAAGCTGAATGTGTTTCAAAAAGAAAGCAGCGGATGCGGGGTAAGCTATCTCTACGACAAGGACAGTGATTGACATGGATAATAAATTAATAGTTTATCTCCTGACCCCTCTTATCTGTGGAATAAATACAGCAGATAGGGTCAGACTGCTTCCAGATAATGACGGAAACATTTGGTGTGGTCCAATACCAGTGGCTCCGCTTCATTTCTTATTAAACAGTAATCGTTTGGCAAGTTTAGTGAATCGTACATGTTTGATAAAAAACTCAAAACAAATCCGTCTTCTCGCCTCACCGCTGTGTTTTTAGCACATTTCTCAGTTTCACTTCTCTGCCACCTTTTCTCTGACAGGAATCCAGGACCTGCTGTAATGTCTGTGGCTTTTTTTTTGATAGAAGAGGAGGAAGAAAAAAAAACTGAAACAAACATGGAACCTCTTTTTTTTCCTGTCACCTTCACTGTGAGCCACGAAATGTTTGCTCTGCCGAGTTACAGAGCCAATACCCCTGTCCTCAACCGTAATTGACTGCAAACAGGAGCACAGTGACGTTTAAACACTGCCCCGCTCTGTCTTTTGTGTCACCCACACATCCTCCATATACAGTCCCCCAACCCGGCAACTTCAGTTCCCCCTTCTTTATGTGCCGTGTGTTTTTTCTTATCTTTTTTTTCATTTGACATTCTATTCACTTGGGTCAGTAGCAGGCAGCACCAGCAATAATTACAGTCTGTACATGATAAATCTGAAGCCCAGCTGTTCATTTCTATCACAACAGAAAGAGAAGAGAAGGGAGAGAGAGAGAGAGAGAGAGGAGAAGAGCTCAGGAGTATGCAGCAGTTTGCCGGATTTCTTTCCTTTTTTTTTTTTTACTTAGTAACTTGATAGGATTACATGGTTCTAGAGCCCACACCTGTTAAGAGGCTGTTAGCAGAACAGCTGGCAGTCCCATAGCCACAGCTTAGCCTTTCTGCTTGTCCGTTTCCCCCCTTTTGGGGATTTCAACCCCGGCATGTACGACCAGAGTTTGCTTCTCTGGGCTCCTGCCTCAGCCAGCAGGAGCGAGAGGAACTGAGCGCGCTCCTTGTGTGACACGCGAGCGGTGTATGTTTGATGTGAGAGTGCGTATCTTACGTTCATGTGTGTGTGTGTGTGTGTGTGTGTGTGTGTGTGTGTGTGTGTGTGTGTGTGTGTGTGTGTGAGGCCGGGTCGGCTGACATCTCTTTTTCCCTCCCTCTCCTGAGAGATGTTGTCTGCCAGCAGTTGTGCTTCCCTCCCTCAACCCCTCGTTCGCACCGAAAGCCACCCCGGCAAACAATACAAATTAACACGACAGCAGACAAAGAAAGAATTCAATTTGGTTTGTTTTTCACATAGGGTGGGGGACAGGTGTTGGCAGAGTCACAAAATGCCCAAATACAGGTTAAACCAGCCGATTTAAATGATTAAGGGTTAGGTTGAGGAGTTTTTCTGTGCATATTTTAGGAGTGCCAAAGCCACGCTGTCAATTAGAAATACTTTTGCAAGGAGTGGAGAAATGAGTAATGCATCAAATTTGTTGCTTGTTTTCTCTTGTTCGGTGATTATTAAAGTGGAAAGCGACGTGGAACGGTGTCTAAACACGGCGAGGACAGTTTGTGGGAGAATCTGTGACAGTCATCAGACTTAGAAAATCACGTTACAGTAGGTTGTTGTGTGCCTTGGTGCAACGTGTCTCACTGCCTTATTTGGCATTCAGCAGCAACCCCAGCTCTTCGGCTTCGTCACTTTCTATGGGCCCTCAGCACCTGTTCCCCCTATTGTGCCGGAATTTTCTATATTTGGCAAGAAGTTGGACTCTCAATTTGTGTGTAGGTCACTGTTTGTAATAGTTTGAGAGCAATAAACTCTATAATCTCCAAGGTTATGTTTCTTTTTTCTGTCCTCTTCCTCTGCTGTTGCTCTGTTTTTCAGATGACAGTAGTAGAAAACATGATTCAACTTGGGAGGACTACGAAACATTTCTCACCAGGGCTTCTAAATGTCATGTCGTCCCTTTGCATGTTATTGACACATTGCGTTGCCAGAAGTGAAAATTATCTTTCCTTCTGCGAAGCACTGGGAGAAATAAAGAAAGAGTGCAAAGTTAATAGGTATCTCAAGCTAACTTTTTAATTGTTCTGATATGCAATCGCTAAATGACAATAAAAAAAATAGGAGCAGGGCCACTTTAAAAGCTTTATCTCTCCTGCTTTGTGCCCAAAGTGTCATGTCCATAACAGCACCACCTGATCTACAGAGTAAAATAACCGCTAAGGCTTATTGTTTGGACAATATTGGAGCCCACCCCACCCCGCCCCGCTTCCCCCCGCTGCTTCCCTCTCCTCTCCCTTGATTCATTTCACCCACTGTCCTCGGCTGCTGGAAAATGGCGTTAATTTTTTTATTACCTGTTTGACTCTCCAGCCTTATTACTGTAGCCCCTTAATGTTCTCTGTAACCGTGGAAACCAGATGAATAAATGTCCGCCAAAGAAAATGAGATGATTAAACAGGTCACCCTTGCAAAACAAATTCGCTTGGTCGAGCGCAATTTGTGTACCAAGCGGCTGTCTTAACAGTTTGCTAACAAGGGGATTGTTTGCCAGACTAACTGACAGAGAAAGGGAGGGAGGTGGAGGGGGGGAAATGAAGATATCTGGGGGAAAGGATATGATTGAAGAGATAATATTTTAGATCACCGTGCTATTTTGTCTCTTTATTTTTCATGGCAACGCGCAAAAGATTTCAACTTTACCCTCTCTTTATTGCTTGTTCCTTAAATATTAGAGACACACAGAAATGCTCTTTTTTTCTTTTTTTAATCTACTGTATATTTTACCGGCATTTACAAGTAAGTTTAAAGCAGCCATCCATATTATTGTCAGAGGCATTTGGTCTGTGATCATCAGCAAGTGCAGCAGCAAATAGAATTCCCCTCATTTATGTGGCAACCAATCATTACTGCTAATTGTCCTTGAGGCCATCTGTATAGAATGGCTCGTCCTCTATTGGTGTTGGAATGGTACTGGTCATGGATTTACTAGTCCAATAATGATACTTAACTCCTCCATAGTCAGCGCAACTACAACTGCAGTAATAAATATGAAGGAGGTTTTCTTCTCAAATTAAACAGTAGCCTGAACAGCATCCTGGTTTCAGCGTGTTGCTAAGTTTCTTTCCCATGATGCCCCCGCCCTTTCCCTATCCTCGTCCAAGTGTAATGTTCTCATATAACTTGTTTAAAGCAAACCTCTCCGGCGACCATATGAAACGTCTGGTGTTTTCATCTGATGGGAAAATAAGAGAGTAGGTTGGGCAGATTTAGCCATGTAAGGATAGGGCAAACACGCAGACTTGGATCAGAATCAGGCCTGTGTTGCCATTCTGACCACAAATCATAAATGTCGGGGACACGGCGGTGGTGTTGTTTATGGAAGGATGCCACGCTGCGCCACTCAAGGGTGTTGCCTGTTTGCATTGATGCGCCACCACCACTTACCGCCTCTCGCTTTAAAACAACTTCCGCATCCCACTCAGCCCAGCCATTTTGTCCCGTTACCAAAGCAGATCCCAAATGTTCACCACAGCTTTCGCCTCAACTTTTACACCGAGGGGGAGGAGGAGGAGGGGAACTCGAGGCTCAAAAGCAAGTCCGTGGCTTCTTTAAGTCATTTGTGGGACAGAAGATGGCGAGCTGGAGTTTTTCCACTGGTTGAGGGGGTATTTCATCCCAATACAGGGACACTATAGCTCAAAACTGAAAAGCACTTATGCATTATTGATGTTTTAATTTGTGCAAATGCCCAAGTCTTTGTTAAGTGATTATAGTGCTAGGGAGATAACAGGGGAGGTACTTCTCTATGAAACAAGAGCTCGCTTGCTGGCCGCACTGGGAAGCCATTGGACTAAATCTAACAAGTCCACGGTCCTGCTCAGCCGAGAGAAAGAGAGAGAGGGCGGCCGGGGGGGAGGGAAGGTGAAGTGGGAGGGAGTGACGAGAGTTGACTCAAAAAATATCAACGTGTCTAAGATAAGAAAAAATTCAGCCGTTGATCTTTTGTCCTTATTTCGGCTACACCTCTCCTGTTTATGATGTCGGGTTTATAGGTCTTTTACATCCCTTATCAAAAATTATTTGATGTAAATACAATGGAACTGACCTGAAAAGCCCCATGTGTAAATACTCCGCGTGGCACACTAGAAACTGACCTTGGGAGAAGAATGCAAAGTTATAATGCTTGCAAAACAAGCCAATAAAATAATACCCCCGCTGAAAGGAGGGAGTTTGGGTAAATATAAAAGAGAGCAGAAGAGAAGCAGTTTTCTTTTGCTGCAATGATTAACTCAGAACAAAGGTTATCAAGGATGACATTTTTTAAAACTCTATAATTTATGTAATCACCTGCTACAGTTACCTTGCCAGATAAACAGCAATGTTAGGAAAGGTTGAAGCCTTCCCCTTTGAAACAAACCCATGTATATGCAGAGTATGAGCGGAGCTAAAACGATTTTCTCCCCATATCCTAGTTGATCCAATCTCCAACTACATCTTAGATCATTGTCACCAGTGCATAGAAACCTATGTTTCCTCTATTGTGCCATTTGGTGACTGTGATGCTTGTCCAAACTCAGCCTCAGCCTGGCTGCTCCACACCTGCAGCTGTTCACACAACGTGCCTTCCTCCAGCACCTAATGCATGTAGAACCTGTAAATTATGCTGTATTCATTTAGCTCAGACTGCATTAATATGGGCTCTACCAATGTCAACCCATGAGATAAGTGTCTTACTTTTTTGCTTTGGTTTTGGTATTAGTCATTCTCTTTTGTTCACTGGCTTTATTCTTGCTTTATTCTTTCGGAAAATCTGCTTGAGTGTGTGGAACCAGGCTTTGCCTTCGCTTTGAGGTCCCTGGTGGAGGTAAAACATGAGAGCATGCGTGTGCGTGAAGGCACACACATCCACATGCACAAAGTAGGCTCTCAGGCTTCCCCAAGCATTTACTGCTTTATTAAGCTGTCTCATGAACCCACTAGCAGAACATGAGAATACAGGAAAAAAAGAAAAGCCCATATTACTTAGATGATTTGATGTCATTTGTGGACTACAAAATGCTAGGCTTTATTGTGTGTGCAGGGAGAAAGAGCGGGAGCAGGGAAAAAAAAGAGAAGTTGGCTTAGAAATTCAGAATTTCAATTAGCGTACGTAATCTGAACCTGCCGGCTTTGATAGAGGCTTTTTTTTTTTTTGAATAAGAATACAGCAGCACTTGTAAAACATTAATTAAGCAGACTTGTTTTTTTAAGGGATGGAGTAAAGTGTGCTTTATGCAGTCCTTTTCACTGAACAAAAGGCAGTTACCTCACACAGAGGACCGCTTCACCCAAACCATTTGGAGAAAAAAAAGGGCAATTTGAATTGGAGGAAAACACAAAAGACAAAAAAGACAAACCATTGAGGGTAATGTTCTAAAAGAGATGATATCATATGAGAGCACAGCCTTTTGCTGAAGAATAGAAATGTATCCCTGCCTCAGTGAAACCTAAGCTTGGAACAGGAAAACGAGCCCCTATTTTAATGACTTTCTACCTGACAGATGACTTTAGACCGCCTTTTGGATCACATTGCTCTGACTTTGTCTCTTACATCATCAAATCATTGATTATTAATAGTTTATATGAATTGTTAATTCATTGTAATATGAGTTATTACGGCAGTACAAAGATAAACAAAAACACTGAAAAGTCTTGAAAGAGTCTTGAATTTATGTTCTTGTTTGTTTCATGCTGCTGGTTTGTGGCAACGCTGTGGTGTGTCTGTTTGTGCTGTTTGGGGGCCTGAGCCCTCTTGAAATTTCTACTCTTTTCTGGTTCACGTGGCTACATGATACTGCAAGCTGACATGAATGCTCCAAACAACACTGATTAGCATTAAAGGGGATTACAGTTCATTCACATGCTTTGGTTTTATTTTCCATGAATGTATCAAGATAAGAAACAATGCAGTTTATTCCCAATAGATCATTTACTAAGTTCAGAAGTAGATAATGGCTGAGATATAAAAAAGCATGCTAAAGGTGATGTTTTTCCACCTATTATAAAACATTTATGGCCTCCGCTTCTTGGAATTTAGAATAGAAAAATAACAGAATAGGATAAAGTCCCTGTCCCTCATTTGCACTCAGCTGCATTTTCAACAGACTATTGTAAATCCTCTTGCAGTGGGTGATGAGTACACATACAGATGATACATTAAAACTGCCATAACTCGCACACCCAGCAAAGCTAAAAATCAATTGGAATGGATAGTTAAGCTGGCCCCTAAAAATCAATGAGCAATTCATGTCCTTGATCACAGAGTGTCATTCCTTTCAATGTTAGAGGCTGATGAGGGCTGAACGTACGCACACATTCAGCACAGATATACAGGAAGCATGCACGCACCTTCTCTGTAAGTTTAGAGTTAATTAAACACAGTTCAAGGACACATTTATTTTAATATACTTGGATTTTAAACAACTTCTCTTTATCTTTAAAGCGGACTCACAGTGTATTCATGGTGTTGTCCATTTTACCATTTACAAAACAAACGCATGAGGGTTATTTTTAATTTATTGTGATAGTGCTAAACGAGGTTATGGTGCTTTATCAGCGCCAGCTGGTGGAAGCAACGTATTCAGAATAGCAGGGAGTCGAATTTTAAAGCTCGTGTTGTTGTTTTTAAACCGTGCAAAATGTTGCAATCCGACGACATTGTATACCAACCCTGGAAAATAGAGATGACCTTATAGCCGTTACATGGTGGGGGCACAGACACACACACTCTCACTCAAAAAAAACAAAAAACCAACAGAAGAACACCCACACACATGCACACTCACTGTGGGCTTTCATGTAGGAGAAAGGCGATAAGGTTGGCCAAACGAAGAGAATGAAAATTCAGTTTCAAAATAGCAATTTTGCCCTTATTAATGCCATTAGTGTAACAGTCATAATGGATCAAATCAAGGGATGACCGAAGCAACTCCCCTGTCTCTGTGCTATGACGGGATCATGTCGGGAACAATTTAGGCATTTTGTGTTGATGAGTGAAGTTTCGAGTGCCGTAGTGTCCTGCAAACCAGCTCTAAATTACACTCACAGTTCATATCTTTTTCTCTTTATGCTTCATTCTCAGTGCTTCTTCTCTCAGCTCTCTGTACACATTATATTACACCTTTTTTTTTTTTTTTTACTCCATTTGAACATACATTTGTTTATTACCACTTTTGATTCAGTCCAGCTCTCAGTAAAAGTGACCCTTTTGTTGGGAACCACTGTATTTTTAACCCTGATTTAGATAATGGCAGTGTGACAGTCATTTTTTTGCTCCTGGGCTATTTGCTGCTTTGAGGCTGTTCTTGTCACTCACACTTTGTATCCTCTCCGTTACCAATTATAGCCACACTGACCAATTCAGAGGAATGCTACGACTGAAATAATGTCCATGCAGCACTGTATCTTCAACTTCAAATCTTAATATCTTTTCTTTGAACTTTTTTTTTTTGCTTCCACAAACACTCTTCTGTCCTTATTTGTCCATAAAGTCTATGGGATATTAGTTATGAGTTAGCAGTTGCTTGACCTTAACAGGTGGCCCTCTTTTTACGATCTATTACTCTAGTAACATTTGAAAGCGTCATTCAGCCCTCTAGCTAAATGCCTCAGATTTGGGGAGA
Source organism: Amphiprion ocellaris (assembly GCF_022539595.1). Taxonomy (NCBI): domain Eukaryota; kingdom Metazoa; phylum Chordata; class Actinopteri; family Pomacentridae; genus Amphiprion; species Amphiprion ocellaris. The sequence goes on from NC_072773.1 coordinate 34,108,749, forward strand.
GGGCCTTCGAAACAGTTGTCGCCTGTCAGGAGAAGGGGAGAGTCAAGAGGACCGGTGGAACAGTTGCTCGTCCCCTCAATCGAGGTGAGAAATTTTCCAGCAGCTGTCACTCGACCTCTTTACCTCGTGTCTTTTTCGGATGGTTTCTTTTTTTCCCTCTCATTTCCAATAAAGCAGAAATGAATGTTTGTGGCAACTGTAGGAAGGAGGTGGCGGTGTTGGGGGGGAGGGCAAACTCCAGTGCTGTGTCCTGTCACTCAAAATCTCACTCGTGTGTGTCCTCCTCTACACGTTTCATCAGCCGCCAATCACGAGACGCACGTGAGACGGTCGCCTTTCCCCGACTGCTTCAAAGGCTCCGGCAGTTTTCCTTTTTCAATGTTGGGTGTCATAAAACTCTTTCTGTTTGGCCGTGCGGAGAAGCAAAATGTTGATTCGCCTCCATTCTCTGCCTTCTCGACTGCACTACGCTTCTCTCTCCTTCCTTCCTCTCCCTTCGCTCCCCCCTTTCCTTCCCCCCCTCAATCCATCTGCATCATGTCGATCTGTCAGACTGCCAGTGTCTGTTCCAATTAGATTCCACTTAATACACGTAACCTCGATTAACACGCAATCAAGCCCAGATAAATCACGTCCTTTAAGTCCCCCCTCTGCCTCTCCTGTGTTGCTTTGCATCACTCAGTTTTTCCCAACAAGCTCGCTTTGCCACAGTCGTTGGTCGCAATGTATAAAATCACACGCTGGCTGCACGAGCAGGTAAACTCGGTCCTCGGAGGGGGCGCACAGGTGATTTTCACCTCGAACCAAATGCTCTAGCTTGCCGTGCGTCTCGCTTCTGTTTCCAGTGCTGGGAAGTTCCTCCTGTGTTTCCAGCAGACGCTTGTTGGTGCCCTTCTCACCCCAGAAGATGAAGGTGTCTTAATTACATCTTTGGTTAAAAAGCTACAAAAGACACCCTGGGCTTTCTCTACATTGTGGGAGGCTGTGTAGTCTATTGTCTCTGTGACCTTTTTAGCTAGCGGACAATTGGTTTGACTAGATTACAAATTAAGACACAGCACCAGGCACTTAGAAAGCAAGTCTGTTAGAGAGCAGTTCTATTACTACCAGCCTGTGAAAGCCACTGGGCCATACATTTTAAGCATCACATAAATGGCCACAAAGTCAAGCATCACATGTGCATTGTTCCGTATCTATAAAATATAAAGTTACATTTGCTTTAATGATTCCTGCAATGCCATAGTGAGTCTTTGCCAGTGGCAGAAAGGCAGAAAACACACAAAGCTACCACAGAGCTGAGGATTCATGGACAATTATAATTCTTTTAACAAAGTTAATAATTCACACTGTTTATGCTAATAGCAGAAAAGCAGACTGTTGAATAACCAAACAGCAAAAACCACTAAAAATACAAACCAAATGAAAACAACCTGGGGCTCTGAAAAAGCACACACAGCACTCTTGGGGTCTTCTTTTATTAATCGCAGCTAAAAGTGCTAACATTGACATGTTGAACAGATTAGCCTCTTTAATAACGGGGCGGGTCAACATGGCTACCACTGCTGATCCGTGAGGATATCCTGTCGGGAGGCTGATAGCCTGTGTGTTTCATATTCTGACCCTTGCCTCTGAGGACTTGGCCCCTGTAGATACACTGAATTCACTGCATTCACTGGATTAGGAGCACGGCGCTCTCTTTCTCTGCTGTACTTTTCTGAGATCTGTCTCACATTCAGAAAGGTTTGCGGTGTTATCGTGACGCCTGAGTAACAGTTTTGTGGCTGCGCTGTGTTCAAAAGTGGAAGCTGTGGCAGTTAGAGATCTGGCTTTGTTTCACGCAGCGACAGCTTGTGTCATACACGTTCAGGCTGCCGCTGCACAGAATTAATGGTTTTAAATATCTCAATGCTAGTTGGAGCTGACAAGGCCTGTCGGTGTGCCGTGTGTAAGTAGGGCCTGGATTTAAAATAAATTAAGCTATGAGAAAGGCTCACATTGATCCATTTCTTATCTCTCCTGCTACCTTGTCAGCCCCGAGCCCTTTCAAATAGTGTGGACAAGTCAAGAGACGAGCAGGACTCATTCACACATTTTCCAGCATGCCAGAATATCCTGTTATTACTTGGGAAGAATGTAGACGTGTGACTGCAGTTCAAACTCTTTCAAACGGTTCATCTCTGTAAAGCCAATGATAAAGTTGTGCATGTTTTATTTAATTAGTATTGGGTGCAAACAAAATGAGTATTGAATAGATACCCAATAGCCCCGTGCCCTCTGTCTTTTCCCTTTTAGAAACTTCGGCCACAACAATGTTGCACTGTCTCTTTAAAAGGGGTGACAGTTTTGACTATAAGTTGAGCTATTTTCTTTTCTCTTTCCCAGAGAAAGAAAAAAAAGGGAATAACGCTGATGAGTTTTAACAGCTTCAGCCAGGCGATGGGCAAATATAATAAGTGTTTTCGTAGACGTCACCAATGATTATCTCATCTGGGCATTTTGGGTGAATGTAGTGGATTTAGAGGCTCGTCTCCCATTGTGCTGACATCACCCTTTAACAAAACCAAATTAAATCATGGCTAAAATCATTTGAAACTCTCCCAGAGTCTGTCTCAAATGAAAGTCTGGGAAAATTGTAAAGGGAACACTGCGTGCATGTGCATGTGTGGGTTTCAGTGTATTTAGTCCGTGGAAATGAGGGCAAATTCACCCTCACACTGAATAATTGTATGAGAGGAGCTAATATTTAACACATTCTTAAAGGAATTTAAATGACAGAATTGTGACACACAGTACTTGGCGCTCATGTTTTTTGTTAAAAGTATGTAATTATTTATTTTTGCTTTCTGCATTTAATTTTTCCTGTCATTTACAGTTATGTTTCAACTTAATAAAGAGGAAAACAAACCTCAACACAGAAAGTTCTCTGTTAAGGAGAAGTCTAGAAGGCAAATAAAACATAGTGGAGGCCAGTCTTAATATAGCTATACTTTTATAGTCAGAAAGTTAAAACAAAGAATGCGAGTGTCCAGTTTTCACAGCCATACAAATTATGTTTTGACACTGATGCAACTTCAGCAAACTAGATGCTGGAAAGGGGGAAAAAATGACACCTGTATATTTTATAAGCACATTTTTAATCATCAAATAGCATCTTTAAGATTCAATTAAAATAGAAAAACATTTTTTTATGTACACACATTGTAAAAGTAATTGCAAGCTTGCAAAAACAAGTTACTAAGTTGCAATAAAAGAGCAGTGCTGCTTTATTATTAACTTATTTTGTCTATTTATTTCATATCATAAGAGCGTTGCGCCATAAGATAAGCGCTGCTAGTACTGCTGGAACACAGAGGTTTGTCAGCTGTCCCGTCTCACCACTCGCATGCCGTAGTCGGCCACCCATGACCTTGTGAAATGAACAAAGGTAAGAGAGAGTAAGTGAGTTGGTGAAGGAGTGGTCGTGGAGTGTGGAGGTGTGTGGAGGTTTGTGGTAGTCGTGTGTGTGTGTGTGTGTGTTGGATCGAGTGGTGGGGAGGGGGGGAGTGGGTTCGCTGCGAAAGGCCTCAACTCAGCCAATGTGGCATGATGTGACAGGATTAGCTAAGCCCCGGTGAACATGGCTGGTACTGCGAGCCCGTGTGTGTGTGTCAGTGTTTGTGTGCGACGGGCAGGAAGTGTGCACAGCAGACTGGGAACCCAGAACTGCTGCTTGCCACCAGCCGAGCCAAGACAAGACATGGGAGATCAACAGCGTGTCGGCCCATCACTGCCATCAAGCCCTCATCGCCCTCCCTCCCCTTCCACCAACGGGAGAGAGCCAGACCATAGAATATATAGCCAAAGGAGTCACAGATACCATGGGGGGAGACACAGTGGGGGACTAGTGGGCGGGCAGCTGGGGCTAAAGTGAACCTGAGTTGGAAAATGATCCTATTAAATTGAATTAAAGAGGCAGTCTTCATTTACCCCAAGAATGATGGATTTGGATAATTAACAGTGTTAATGGGGACTGGTTAAAGAGGAAAAGGGAAACCGGTGTTTGCAGAGGAAAAGGGCCAGGTTAGATCTGCAGGGCTTTTTTTCCTCCAATCCATGGTCACTTATTGAGGATTATTTAAGAGCTTCATATTCAGTTCAGAAATTTTCATTTTAAAGGTGTGCTTTCTCCCCCTCTCCTCCGCACAACTCCACCTTCATAAACGAAAAACATCTGTAAGATAATATGAGGGCAGCAGATCAAAGTCTGCTGTATTGTGCGACTGGGCCTGCTGAGTAGCGTGAACGGGGAAATAAAAGCAACAGGAAAGTGTCGCTGATGAACATGTAGGTTTTAGCGTCGATATATTTTGCGGTAGTGCGCTGCAGCAGTGAGTGCATTACAGCAGTTTAATGCCCTCATCTCGGGACGTAATTATGGAACTAGTAGTGTGTGTGAAGTGTATATATGTGCGCGCACACACATGTGGTGGTGTGCTTGTGTGCCTGGGTTTTCACTTTGGTCAGTGCACAAACCCTATCTGCATGTCCTTAATTCTTGATGATGTGCAGGCCTTAGGCAGTGTGTGTGTGCGTGTGTGTGTGTGTGCGATGGAGAGGATGCCTGTGTGCCAAGTTGAAGTGATTGGGCGGCAGGGCATGGGCCCTCATCCCACTGAAAAATCCAGTTGCTTTGCTCACAGCAGCCAACTGGCTTGTATTGCGTCGCTAGTTTCCACAGTGTAGTCAGGACCAGTGACACTCTGCCGCAAAGGAGCCAGATTTATAGTGAACAGTGTGTCACCAGGTAGAGGGAGAACTAGTTAGCTCCTTTTACAGGGCCACCGCCTCTCTAATTCTGTTTATCCCTTGTATACAGCACATATTTTGTGCTGCATTGTTTGAGGTCGAGCAGTTTTCTTTTGACGGGGTTGTGGGTGTAATCAATTTCTCCAGTTGCACAGGAGCCCTGCGTGATGTGAACCAGAGCTTACCTGAACCCTGATTAGGCAGAGAATGTCTTAAGTAAGGGGCTCAAATAATTTAATGCTACTTTTCTCCTTTCAAAAAAATTAACACCACAGTGGCATGCGTGTGTGTAACTGAGAGAGTGATAGAGTGTGTGGGAAAAAAACAATCTCATCAAGCAGGAGGCCGTTTGCTTAGCAAGAGCTGACAGTCTTTGTGTATGTAAATGAAGAATTTAGACTAATGGAGTTGAACCATTTCTAATTTTGTGATGGCAAGAGGATTTTGATTGAAAGTAATTAAGCAAGCTAGCTGTAAAATTAATTAAAGCAAAAGGAGGGGGGACTTTTATTGGATTGGATAGCGATATAGCTGCTGTCAGGCAGGGGGACAAATGGGGGTGACCTGGATTCTCTGCCCTCCCTCCTCCCACTCGGGACTTTTATGTCACTTTAATCTCCTTAGAGCGGCTGGTGTGCATTTGTTTGAAATAATCAAGGAAATATGGTCAGAAATTGTCAGCTTTCAGATCTAATTTACCTGACAGCCTCGCGAGTGTGTGTGTGCACGCGCAAGCATACATGTGACAGTGGCAGGTCCTTTTTTTCCTTGCCCTCTCCTCAGCTTTGTGGAAAATGCTTTTGACAGTCTTGAAGCATCTTGGTTGTCGGAGGGTGGGGGGAGATGAGGAACTTGGGTGGCTTTAAGATGGACATTTCAATGAGGCGTGTTTGGCCCGGCTTAGCACCTCTGACACTGTTGTGTGTGTGCACACACACCAACGTGCCTCTTAATTGCCTCTGTAACATATTCAGACTCCATTTGGCCACTGTAGCAGCACTTCACAGCCTCTGTTGTCTGCAGGTAGCCTAAACGAGCAGAAGCAGATTAGAGCCATGACAAAGCCTGTTACAGCTACTTAACCACTGACAAATAAGATTGGCCAATCCTGCACGAATAGAAATGGAACATATTGATCTTTTGGTTTTGAAAAGTAATAACTTTCAAATCATATTTAAAGTCAATCCTGAGATCAGAATATTTTTCCTTTGGTGGTTTCTTTTTTATACTCTTAAGCTTGTAATTGAATCACTGTGATGGCAAAAATATCATCCAACTGTGCAGTTTGTGTGAAGCTAATAACCAGTCATAAAATAGCCCTGCTAATGTCCTGCGATATCTGTTTGGCTTTGAGCAGTATGGGGTCCATATTAAAGGTCCACACAGTTTCCAGTCATTCCACAGTGGGTGAGATGCCACTTTCCCTTAAAGGTTCCCAATGCTTGCTAGTGTTTGTGACATAGGTTCTCAGTGTGGCCTTCAGTGCCCCCTGAAGAGACAGTTAATTAAGGCCTGGGCCCAGACAACGCTGCCGGGACTCTCACCCACCACGCCATATTCTTCCCCAGCTTCTCCCCCTCCTCTGGGAAAGCACACTGCCAGGACAGCACCACCATCGGAGCCCCTAACAGGATTAGGAGTCCTCTGAAAATAGGACCACGGCTCCAAAAGCCTCTCACCCACCTTCATCTGCCCAAAGGATCCCCTTCGATTCATCCCGGCACTACCGGCTCCTCCTCCCCCCATAAGATGACTCCACCCTAGTTCTGTTTTATCAATTAATGTAATAAAAGGTAGAACAAAGAGCTGTCTTTCTCCCGCTCTGTAATTAGAGGGGGAGATCTCCTGAGGACTGGCATTCCTTGGGCCTGAAAAACATGATTCTCGCCCCCCCCCCCCCCCCCCCCCCCCTCCACTCTACTGCCACCACTCAAGCGGAACATGGCTCCTCGATGTATAAGGGTGATAATGTAAATGTAGTGTAGTCTGCCAGGCAAACCCGGCACAACCTATTTTGCAGTAGCTTTATCTAAGTGTGAACAAATGAATGTAACATTTGGAAGAGTGATACATTATTAACTCTAATTGATTCCTCTATAACACTATACATTCACTGTCACCTTCTCTTTGGCTGGCACGAGGACATGCACTCTGAATCGCTCTTGTCGCTGTCCCTATTCTAACACGTTACGTGTCACCACACACTGTTAACAAATGTGATAAAACCACCTGAATCGAGAATATCAGGTATGGCGTCTGCCTATGTGTGTTTTTGTCTGTTAAGGTGAGATTCAGTAAGCTGCGCTGCGTGTGTCTCTTACTCTCTCTTGTGCTTAACTGTGTCTACACGGGTGTGAAAGTAAAAGAGAGAGACAGAGCGCCCGCTTTCACAGCCACTGGAGCTTTCGATAGGAATTAGTTTTACAACATATGCAAATGTTCCCCCTTGAAAAAAGGGGGTCTTTAAATGACAGGTTGATATGTGATTAAACGACAATTAGAGTGCTGAAAATAAGTGTCGGCAGTAGGTCAAGCACTGGGCGGCTCAGCTAAAAGGTAGCAGACTATTGAGCAGAAAACATTCCCAGGCGGAGGCCAGGAACAAGACCCAAAACAAATTAGAGAGGTGAAGGGGGAACAAGAGTGGCACTGTGTTCCAATAAACCCGCAACAAAAACAAGTTCTGTGTTTTGCCTGAATGACAAAAGACAGACTATTCCACAATTAGAATGTGACCAATTAGCCACAGCAAACATAGATACGTCCCCACGCTTTAAGTAAATATCACTTAGACTTCTAACAGAGTTTTAACAGCAGCCCTGGACTCAAAGTGTTGTACTTGACAGGTATGATGTTAACCTTTGGTGCCCCCAGCCCAGATTTAAACTAGCTGTCTGCCCGTGTAGGCTGCAACCCACAACTCTGATGCCCTTTAAGTTAAAAGTACATCGACATGAGGGATTCTCTGTCTTCCTTTCATAAACACATACACACTGGCGAACACACACAAACATACAGGCAGAGACATAAAAGGGCTCACGCTTATTCTGGCGCAGATGGCAGATGGCCCTGTCCCTATAATCCCCTTTGATGCTGCAGTGGGCAGCAGCTCCTGAACATCTATGAAGCCAAAGCCCCAACAAAACTTGAGCTACTTTTCCTTTAACTGACCCCAATTGCCAAGGAGCTGTTAGCTGTCAGACCTGGTTAAGAACGTCTTTACTGCAGAAGATTGAAGGGCACAGATTTCTCTCTCCTCGTTCGGCTTCCTGTTTGTTTTCTGTCACAGGAGGTTCATTCCACCTCCACGGCACGGCTCGGGAAGCAGGTTGACTTTGGTGCTCCAACACCAACAAATATATTCACTTATTTCTTCCTTGTTTCCTACAGAAGGCAAAAAGAGCGAACCTTCACGAGCTCTCATATTGGAGCCACAGATGGCAGGTTGACTAAGAGGCTTAGATTTTATCAAAGAGCTCACCTTAATTATTATCAGTTGTTTAAAAAAAGCTATTTTCACAGCCTGTGTACTTGCTATGTATACAGACAAAATAGATTTAAATCATTGCATCAGTTATTTTCAAGAAATCGAGTTTTTAAAACTGATTTATTCATAGTTTTTACTTCTTTTTTTTCTTGGTTTTCCTCTCAGGCATCTGTGTAAGTGGATGCTTCAGTTTAAAGAGCTGATCTGATGAAACAAATCTGCTATCTTTAAAGAAACTGATTAAGTCTGATAAGATTAAAAAAACATGATTTGAACAAGTTCATTAACTGAGTTTTTAAAAGAAGTGTATAACCGTTAATCCCTCTTTCACTGCATTAGTAAAATGTGACTGTAATTTAATTTTTACCACTAATATTTGACAACAGAACAATCATTTTTAATATTGTCAGAACTGTTTTTAACCCTCTTGACTGTCAAAGCTCAGAGTTGTGTTAAACATCTCTGATTAAAATGAGGATCACTCACCCTCATGTTTGAGTGAAGCGGCACTATGAAGCACTTTGCTTTCCTTATTAATTTTGCACTGTAAATAGAACAAAATGTGAACTCCTGTCTTAACCTTTGTCTTAAATAATTTCCGTCTCCTAATGTAGGGAGCTCCGTTATCCAGCCTCTAATTGGAGGACAGTAGTTAAATGTCTCCTCGGGTGCACAGGCGACTGCCTCAGTCTCCTGTTTCATTTGGAAAAAGAACTGATTCCAACACAAATGTGGGAGCCCCAAATTGGCTGCGCGATTACAGAGAAAATTTCTGTACCGTTCGATTATGTATTATCATTTCAGAGCTTTGGGGGATAATCATCACTGAGATTTGCTCACGTTTCCAGCAGGTCTGCTGAGATGTACATAGCTAATGGGATTGGGCTTTTTTTTCTAGCCCTCTCCTGTGGCGTTATGGAGCTGGCAGCTGAACTTGAACGGATGCGCATGGTGCTGAGTCGTGCACAGGACTATTTCAAGACTGAAATGCGATTGTTTTAATACTTTAATCCACCTGTCCTTGGCATTCAGGATGTTGCAGAAGTCGCCTAATTATTTCAGTGCCCTCTATCCTTCCCGGTTGAAATACAGCAGAGACAGCAGCACCCTCCTGATAAATGAATAGAGAATGAATTTTTCTTCATGAAAAATATGATCATTTATCTCAGGGAAAGAAATACCAATAGTCTTAAAATATACAACTTCTGAATCTTAACTTAAAAAAATGCATAGCATAATTGAAATTTTAAAAATGCATGTATGCAAAGAGGATTTGAAATACCCCAAATCACTTTTAAAGAACAAGCCATTTAACAACCAGAATTCTCTGAATTGTTCCAGGTTCCAACGGCGATAGTATGCAAACACAAATATTTTCTTTTAATTAAAAAGGCCTCATCTCGCTGTATCCTCCCCCAAGCCTGCTGCCAGCTCTCTACGACCCCCAGTACACACACACGCACACACAAACGCACACACAAACACACACACACACACGCACACCCACGCACACACACATACACACACACACACACCCACGCACACACACACACACACACACACACACACACACACACGCACACACACACACACACACACACACCCACACCCACGCACACACACACACACACACACACACACACGCACACACACACACGCGCACACACACGCACACACACACACACACACACACACACACACACACACACACACACACACACACACACACACACACACACACACACACAGATACAGAAACGCTTGTAACGCTTCATTCAAATCCAACATCACTCATATAGTCACATACATTCAGTAAAACATGAAGAAAAAGTGATTATTTTAATTGTGTCTGCAGTCGTGGACTGACTATCGCTGCTAATCTGTCAGAACGTGGTTGTCAATTGAGAACCAGGGACACCAGCAGTGACGGCTGCCCAGTTCACTGATAGCCCCCTGAGGGACAGTTATCAACACCCCCACCCCTCACCCTCCAAAAATATAGAAAACCTCAGCCAGCCTGGTCCAGCTTAGCAGAACCCATGATGGCACTAAAAGGTGCAGAGGGCAGGAAGGGTTTAGTGTGTAGACGCCGGTTTGGGACAGTGGCCGCATTGGTGTGTGTTTATGTCTATACGTGTGGTTTAGTAAGGGGGGGTTGGCTGTTTGATAGTAATGCATGTTGATGGTTTCAGAGATACTTCATTTCAGAAACAGGGGCCTCATTAACTGTAGTCTTCATCAGGCCAGTGAGCAGCGGGCACATTAGGGGTCCACAGGAAGTTAGAGTACAGCAGGAGAGTGCATTAGGGAGGCCTGGGGAGACACACTTTCTCTCTTCCTCTCAGTTCCACTTCCACCTCCAGTGCTTTTCTATATCTTAATGTACCTTTCAGAGGAATTTGGATAGAGGTCAGTAATTATGCTCTTTAAATTATTCAGTCGAGGTCCTCTGTAATTGTGCTTTTTAGAGCTCGGACATTGACAACATGGTTTACTGCACCACTTTTGGGGCACGGTCTGACCGGATGAATCAGTATAGAGTAAGAGAAAGAGTGTCTGAGTGTGTTTCACCGCGGCTCTCATCATCAACTTAATGTAGGAGTGATCTTTTTGAAATTTCAATGGGTATCGCCAGATGAAAAAAAAACCCAAAACAAAACCATCAAGACTGAGTTGCCTGAGTCGGTGTCGGAGACCTAGCAGAGTACCAGCCGCTCTGTGGGAATGTTTAGTTTGGGACGTAAGCGTGTTATTTTTGTTACATCGAAGAGAGGAAAGCCGAAACTGCAAGGGTAGCAGAAAAAAAAAATCACCAAACTTTCTCTACAAAGCCAGCTCCCACAACGTTTGACTGCACATGATAACATCGACCGTCCGCACAACAAGTCCTCTTTCAGCTCCAGATTATTAACACGTCACTGGAAGCGGCAGAGAGCGTCTCATTGTTGTTACAGGGTCTAATATTTATATTTATCTAGTTGGGAGAGGCACTGACAAACATGTCACACACCTGCAGTTTTGTAGTACGTGCTACTGCAGTTTGGTGTCAGAGAAAGAGCCTGTACAGTAGAGTTTTGTTGGGGCGAGAGGAAGACTGTAATTACTGTCTGGCGATTCATCTAGTCACTGCATAAAATAGTGTTTATCCAGTCGCCCATGTTTCTGTCGTGGCTGAGGGAGGGGAGGGTCATGTTTTGCACAACTGAGACAGCCAGGGCAATCAGGAGAGGAATCGTGACTCCAAAACATTCAGCTTTTTCTTTCTTTTCCCTTTCTGTTTTGTCTCGCTCACTTTCCCTCCATCCCTCTCTCGGGTTGAGAACTCGTGCCTTACAAAATGAGATCTCTCCTTTCTCCCCCCCCCCCCCCCCCCCCCCCCCCCCGACACACCCACACACAAATAAACATAAAAAGCTAATTTGTTAGCGCCCTCATTTCGGAGGCCTGAGCAGGAGAATATTGTTGGGGGGGAAAAGTAATGCTTTGTCAAATGTTGACATGTGTTGCAAACATGGGGCCTTCAGCAGCAGCAGCAGCAGCAGCAGCAGCAGCAGCAGCAGCAGCAGCAGCAGCAGCAGCGTCTCTCGTAGAGCAGCTCAGGCACATTGTCGGCACATGAAGAGGATGCTTTGAAACAAGATTAGCCTCCAGATGCCCCCACCTCTTCCCCAATCCACACTCCTGTGCCAAATGTGAGCCTGCACTAAGATGCTAAATGATCATATCCACTGAAATATTTGTGGGCCTGTTTTCTCTTCTCATAATGAATGTGGGCATCATTTTCCTTGTATCACCGCACATCTGAAGTCTGGAGTAGCAGGTCTGTCCTGCTGCGAGGCCCCATTGCGTGGGCACGAGGTTTGACTCGGTTTTGTGGGCCAGAACCCACACATCCCTGTAAGTGAGGCTACCTCCACTTGGCTTTGGGTCAGGGTGACACTGGGCAGGGGGAGGGAGAAGAAAAAAAATCCATCACCCCCCCACCCCACCCAGCCCCCACAAAAATGAATAAAAATTGGAAAACAACATGCAAGGTCCGCCTAATACAGGAACACTTGCAATATGCTGATGTTTTCTTTTGCACACTGTGTTTGCTAAATTGCCTTTGACTGCGTGCATCAGTAATGAAACTTTATGTCCTTGTGGAGAGGGCAGCAAGTCCGTTCCAGTTAGGACCGGGACCATCTCTCCTGTCTGGCTTTTGTAAGATTTTTTTTTCCCTAATACACGTCCTTATGAATAAATGAAGCCCATGAAGTCATTTTTTCCATATTTGTGTAAATTGCTTTAAAAGCATTTTATCATGTCATAAAAAAGTGCAATTGATCTGCTGGGCTTAGCCCATTGGACAGCTGTGTGTTTTGTTAATGGCCACTTTGCTCCAAGCAGCTTATTAAAAAATTTATATAGAAATGCTAAAATTGCATAAATTATTTAGATACAGTAAGCATTTTTTTGTTTTGGTCAGGCAGGGAGGGGCTGTTATCAGTATGGAAATTTACCATAGTATATTATCTGCTGAAATATAGTAATATATCTGCCCAGACACATATGTGTCCTCCTCACTGCACCCCCACACATGCAGAGGCGCAGGGAAAAAAAAGTATATATTTTTTGATGACTTCGTTTCAGCAACCACGGAATGTCACCCATATCCTGGTTGATTGTACTTTCGAGTTTTATGATGTTTTTCCATTGATTTGTTTCCCCGGCGCAGCTGCCGACCTCTATTGAGGGACGAACGTAATCAGCGCTGACGCAAATTAGATGGTTATTCGTTTCGAAAATTGACAGAAAAACAATAAAAAAGATGAAATGCTCCCAAATCAATAGATATAATGAAATTCAAATAATCCGAGAGATGAGGTCTCCATGGCAACTGATAATGTGGAAAAGAAAACAATTTAATAAAGGACAGACACGCTTTGAAAACAGATTGGGGAGGGGGGTGGCTGTAAAGAGGAGAGCAGAGCAGAGCAGAGGAGAGAGGAGGTGGGGAGATGGAGGGATAGAGGGAGGGTGGAGGGTGGAGGGTGGAGGGTGGAGGGTGGAGGGGTGTTTGTGGCTGTAGTGGTTGCTCTATAGCTTGTTTCCCCCGGCGTGTGAAGGATCTGTGTCTGTCCCAAGGACACTGGAATAATTAGAAAAGCTTTCAGGCCAGAAAGTGCAGATTCAGGTTTTAATACACAAAATTATTTCAGGGGCAGTGAATCGGAAAACCATTTGTTGGTGACCTTCCTGAGAGGCCTCCCCCTCCCCGGTACAGGGCAAGATGGAGGCTATGTGGCAGCACCGCCTGAGTTATGGCATATTTGTGTTTTTATAGAGGCAGGGGGAATGGAGTTGGGGAAGTTGGGAGGGGGGATGTGGGGGTAAACGTGGTTGTGTGTGCATGAGTTTGTGTGTGTGTGGCGGGTGTGTGGGTCACAGGGAGACCTTCATGTTGTGTGTGTGTGTGTGTGTGTGTGTGTGTGTGTGTGTGTGTGTGTGTGTGTGTGGCAGGAGTTTGGGCAGAGAGAGAGAGAGGAAAGGCAAGAAGGGAGAAAGTGAAGCAGTGAGAGAGAAAGAGGGAAGTTGCAGATCCGGCTGTATTTACAGATCAGTTGTCAAAAGGAGCCATTTAAGGGGAATGCGCCCGTTCCTGCGGTGTGACAGCCGAGGTGCCTGTTTAAAAAGCAAAAAGACAACCATGAACCAGAGAGGCAGATAGTCAAACACAGGCTTTTTCTGTTGAAGACAGACAGAGCAAGGGGTGGCGAGGGAACGAGTGGGTGTTAAGTGACTTCATTTGTAGTCTATTTAAGGTATGTTTTACTTGTCCTTGTGCTGCTCCTCCAACATTTAATACAGGGGCTGCGTTCTAGTTAGCACAACAAGGGAATAGTGATTGAGCGCATCGTTCTTATTTCCTGTAAATACAAATGACTTTCCTTCATCTGCCTAAAAACCAGTATTTGATTTCAGTCTTGCTGTCAAGGGAGATTTGCTACCGATGCAAACAGTGATAAGAGTCAATCAAAAGCACAGCTCGGTTTCCCTCATTAGCTTATCACGACTTTAAGTATGTACACTTTCTGGCGGCTTTATTCAACATCCGTGTCCTGCTCTCTTAACATCCTATTTTCTTTATTACTCTTTGTCAACGTTTTGAAGGCAGTTTGACTGGGCGTTGGAGCTTTGTCTGTCAAGCAGCGACTACTATTTTTGTGTCATTAGAGGGCTGTGTTTGACTCAAATAAAGGTGATCCACCCTCTGTTCAAATGATACCAACAAGCAGGTCCGGGATATCACGTCTTGAGTGCAGATACCCTTATCCTGTTCCAGGCAGCAATAAATGGAAAAACAAGTCATCATGCAAAGCTAGGCCTCGTAATTACTGTTCTGATAATTTAATAACGGCAGATCCTGATCAGAATCAGTACTTTCGTATAATATAAACTGTCATAAAAGTTGGATAATATTTGATGAAAAGAAAAAAACAAGCATGGGATCAAGTTCCAGGCAGTGTTAATCTTTGTTACTTTTAACTTTATACACAATTAGGTTGTGCTGTTTGCATGGACTCGTCACATTCTTCTTTCTGCTTTTAGACAATAATTTCAATCTTGTTCTGGCTCAGTTTTTTTTAGTCTTCATTGATTTGTTAACACACAAAAAGGTTTATTTAGGCTCACTGTTACCCAAGACAGTCTGTCCTTATTCAAAGGCAAACCAGAGTTCTGACATTCTTCAGGAGGACAGCTAATATTCCCCAGTATTGATATTGCAATGTGAAAAGTGCCCCACAAGTAGGAGAGAAACTAGAAATTCCCCACTGTACACTGGCTGAGAGCCTTCAAATCTAACATGCCAGTGTCAATGAAGACTGTTTTCTTTGCCTTTTCTTTTTTTTAAACATTAAAAAAACACACACAAAAAAACAGTGGAATAGAGGCCTGAAACACGAGAGCCGGTAGGCATCTGCTGCGTGTTTGTGTATGTGTTTATGTGCACATGCGCACTACACACACACACACACACACATAAGGCACAAAGCACATGTTATCACTGTCAACAGCAGCAGTAGCAAACAGCAACAGTTGTTCTGTGTGTGTCTGTGTAGCGTACGAGTGAAAGTGTGTGTGCTTGTGTGTGCCCACAATCTCTCTCTCTCTCTGTTTCTGGCTGCTGGCTCTGAGGGACCCACTGTAAGTCAATCTGTGTGCTCATATGCCTGTGAGTGTGTGTGTGTGAGTGTGTGTGTGTGTGTGTGTGTGTGTGTGTGTGTGTGTGTGTGTATTTTTTGTTTTTTTTTGTGAGCCACTACTGTACTACACTTCAGGAGCCAGGGCCGAGCCGGGCTGAACAGGGCTGAACAGGGCTGGAAAAGGGCCGAGGGCCAGCTCCCGGTGCACGCCACCCACTTCACACCTGTCTCTCTCATGCACACGCACACTGACGGATGCACACACGTGCACACCGACCTATGCTTGCATCTCACACAGTCGTGCTGCTCAGCGGAGGGCTCTCATTGTAGCAGTGACAGGAGGGCGCCTGTTAAGTGGCTCTCTCTTCCTGGGACCTGCGTGTGTGCGTCTGTGTGTGCGTTTTGTTTCTGCGTGTGTGTGCGTTTTGTTTCTGCGTGTGCGTGTTCGGTCCTGTGTGTGTGCGCGCCTCTACATATGTGTGTTCTGTTCCCCCATGTGGCTGTGGGGTGGAGAAGGGCGATGAAGGACCCCTACTGGTAAAGTGGGTAAACTCGCACAGCCTCGACATCTGTGAGAGAAGAAGAAGGAGCGAGGGGAGGGCAAGGAGGGAGGAGAGAGAGACGGCAACAGAGGAGGACAGAGTGGGAAAGAGGAAAAGGAGTGAGAAGGAGGAGAGAGGGGAGGGAGAGAGAGACACAGAGGGAGAGAGAGAGAGAGAGAGAGAGAGAGCAGAACCTTGGCAGAGAGCAGTTGTGGAGAAAATGCCTTGCTTTGTGGAGAGAATTCTTCCAGGGCAGGAGGGAGAGGTGAGGCAGAGCGCAGAGGGCGGTTTGCTGCCAGGTAAGACTAACACACACCTTCCTCTCTTTCCTCTCTCCCTCCCTCCCTCCTCCCCCTCCTCCCCCATCCCTCCCTCTCTCCCCCCTTCACACACACAGGAGTTGAGTGCTACCTCGGGTTTGCTACTATTTGCAGTTGGCATGAGTCAGGCACGCATGTGTAGTGATGTGGTGGGTGGTGTCAAAGTGTGTGTGTGTGTGTGTGTGTGTTGGCGTGAGGGAGGGCGTGCACAAGAGCAAGGAAACAACAGGTGTAATGTTTGGCTTTCTGGAAAAATTCAGTCGTTTTTATTTGCACCTGTGGTGCGCTGAATGTCAGTAATGTGTGTTTGAATTAGTTTTAATGGCGACTTGCTTCTGCAAAAAGTTTTGTCTGTTGACTTCTTGTGTTGGGCCTTATAGCAATTCACTTGTCACATTTTACAGTTGCATCTGTGCTATTCAGTGATAGGAAGTAATACTTGCTTTTATGAAACAAGTACAGTTATTCAAATACTTGCAGTTTTTAAATTTTTATGCATTTTTACTTCATGTTTTATACTACTTTATAGTTTTACTCAACTTCACTTTAGATGACAGCATTGTAATTTTTCCAATAGCATTTATTTGAGTTACATTATAATTTAAAATCTTAGGTTCAAGATTTTATATTTATATTTTATATTATATATATATATATATATATATATATATATATATATATATATATATATATATATATAAAAGACATGAAAGCTCCTTAAGACTAAAAATAGAAATAGTTGAAAAGCACCTAAACCCCTCTGTTCTGCTGTCAAGTGCAGACGTTTTCAGATCTGTCCTGACACAATCTGCGGTGTCGGTCGAGATTGATTTGGCTGTTTAGATACAGATGTTGTGATGGAGAGCTTTGTCATCGGAGGGATTTTCCACTCTGCTGATGTAAACAGTGTCTGTTGAAGAAAGGCTAAAGAGTCCTTTTCTCCCCTGTGGAGACATGGTTCTGAGAGGAATAATCCTCCTTGTGTACAATTAGATTTTCTCCTTTTGGTTAAATAAATACTGTGTCTGTGAACATAAACACAGATTTACATGTGGCGGCCCTGTGGGTGTCTGTCTCTCCAGCAGCCTCCTGCTACAGCCTGGGCCTGATATTTCTTGTTGAGGCGAAGTTGGCCGACTCTAACTTCACGCTTGCTGTTTATTTGTTTTTATAACAAATGGAACCAGCAGAGTGAAAGGTGAAGTCAGAATTGAATTTGGCTTGCGTTACCGTGGCGATCTGGCAACCGCTCCCATGTCCCATAGGACTGCTTTGCAGTGTGCCGGGCGCGTGTGTTTGTTATTTAACTGATGTGTGTGTATGCTACTACTCTACGCACATACTGTGTGTGTGTGTGTGTGTGTGTGTGTGTGTGTGTGTGTGTGTGTGTACATGTCTCAGAGTAGTGGGTGGTGGTAGCAGCATTCACGAGAGAGACATTTTACTAAGCAGACATTTCCCCCTCTGTTTTCACTCTGACCTGGTAGGAGATTGATGACTGAATTGTGGAGTACATGTTAACAGTAACTGGTGATTTATGAAGATACTTAGGGTAAGTGAGGCCGCACAGGCTGGAGGGGAAGAAAAAGATATAGCCTTTTAAGTTAATGCAAAAATATTGCCTTTTTAAGTAATAATTGTTATTACTACTGCAGGAGCTTGGAGAGAGGTCTGAGTTAGACTTGGATGTGCACAAAGTGCATTGTTAAGTTTTTCCTTTTCCGCTGGCCATGTGCCTTCCTTTGTTTCTGGTTTTTCAACTCTGACTCCATTAAACATTGCAATTTTTTATTTTTTTTGCAAAAAAAAAAAAGAATATTAATAAACATGCATCTCAGTGCTTAAGTGGATAGATGCTGAGACAGATTCATTTAGATAGCTGAATTAAAATATTTGACTTGAAAAACACTACTTTTTCTTGGGTAAACCACAATGGAAAACTTTTCTTGGATGAACCCTTGCACTGCAACAAGTGCACTGTGTGTTTTGGCAGCCCCTCTTAGCCAAAGATCCCTCAGAAAA
The DNA here is from genome assembly GCF_022539595.1 of Amphiprion ocellaris. Lineage (NCBI taxonomy): Eukaryota > Metazoa > Chordata > Actinopteri > Pomacentridae > Amphiprion > Amphiprion ocellaris. The sequence continues at coordinate 34,127,092 of NC_072773.1, forward strand.
TCCGCATGCAATTTTAGAAGAATCAGATTCTTTCCCTTTTCTTGGCTCATGAACTCGCTTGATATTATGCACACACACACACACACACACACACACACACACACACACACACACACAATGAATCCTCCTCTCTATTCAAATATGAGATTCAGTCCACTTGGATGTGATCTATAGCATTTTTAAGGAATAAAGCAATTTTAGGGAATATAGAATAGTGCTTCCCCTGGAAGAGGGATTGCTTTCATTTTTTTTCAAGGCACCTCTTAGACTGAGTGAAATGTTTCCCCTGTTCGCTCAGGGACGACTTTATTTCTTACCAGGGATTTAACACTCACTCAGTCCCCTCATAAATACAGCGTCCCTCAGCCCTTTGCTATCCATAACTCATGCACTAACTCTCTAGCTAACTAAACTCATATAGCAGAGCCAACACTTGTTTGTCTTTTACCTCAGCCTTTCTCTCTCCCTCTTCCTCTCTGTCTCTTTTCCTCTTCTGTGCTGATTTATACATGACAGAATCTTCTCTGACTAACGTCTCACCAGGCTCTGCGCTGATCTCCTTGGCCCACTCGTGGAGTGGGTTTTAGAAGAAATGTGCATTTGAATATGAGCCAGACTAATCTCCTTGAGGCTATTTAGAGTGAGCCTAATGCTCCAAGAATGAGCGAGAACAACACTGGAGAAAATGCGGACATCCCTCTCAGCGTGTCACAACACAACTCAGGTCTCCAAAGAACGAAGCACGTCTTTGATTTGCTGATGAGAATCTCTCTGTAAGGCAAAGAACATAAAATTCCTACTTTCAAGGCACCTGTTGAAGCTCGAGTCTCTGAAGAAACACCTCTGTGTGGTTTGTTTTTTGTCTTTGTGGCTCCTACCTGCAAGAATTTTTAAAAACTTTTTTTTAGCATCTTTCCACATTGGTACAGTACATAGTCGACATGCAGCAGCTGATAAACTTTCAAGCCATTTAACTTTCAGCAGATGAAAGTGCTCAGGTGGGATATTACAGTGTGGCGGAAGCCTTTAGTGATCTGGTGCCGATTGGCATTTTGGGAGGAGCGGGTCTTTCTGGCGTGGTTCCCGTATTGGTTGTTAACAGCCTGCTGGTACCTTCTGTTCTTTCTGTTCAGTCCCACTGGCCCAACACTGACAACTCCTCAAGCATCTGAAGACCCTCTGAAGTCAAAATCGCCCATTTTGATGTCTCATGGCAGTACGCTGTGTTTTGTTGTATTTGCGTCTGAAAACACAGGCCCTGCTTGGAGGAATTACCCTCAGCACTTACTGGCGTCGGATGAGGGGAGGAGGGTATCGTTCCTATATCCTCCCCCCCAACCCTCCCACCCCCGATCTCCCTGTTCTCCTCGCTGTCCTTCCTTTCTTTTTGATCTCGCCATCAAATCTTCCCCAGTTTTTTATGAGTGACGTTTACCCAAGAGCAGCTTGGGAAATGGCTAGCTGAAGAAGACGTTTGAGAAAATGCGCCTGAGCAAGCTATCACCTTTGATAAAGCCATAGCTCCGCTGGGAGAGGAAGAAGAAAGCTAAAGACTAAGGGCATTGTTGGTAATGAAAAATGCCATGAAAGAGGGAACATCTCTCTGATCCCAGCCTGTTACACCAACAATGTATAGTACAACAGATACTGCAGTGCTACATCAAGCATTTCTCTGTTGCATGTACCACCAATGAGTGTTTGACCCAGATGACTGATCTCAATCTGGGGTACCACACTGTGCCTTTATTGCGGATCAGCTGGGCAGCGAATAATCTCATAACACAGCGCTGGTGCATGCACACAAGAGTGGCGCTGGTGCAGCCATCAGCGGTGGCATACCTTCAATGTGTCACCAGTTGGCAACAAAAAAAAAAGAAGAAGAAGAAGCTGGCAAGGCACTTGAGAGCTCGGTATAAAGAGAAAGAAATGATGGGGAAGTGGAGGGTAGTTGGAGGCACAGAGAGAAAGAAATGTTAGCTTTAGTAATTACTACCTCCACAGAGAAGCAGTGGAGAGGACAGTGAGGCAAGCAAGTGCATGAAGGAGGCCCCGTGTGCAGATAATGAAGGGGTATCATTGTAGCTCTGACAGCGTTAATCTTAGAGTGCTCCACTGTGTGTGTCTGCGTGTGTGTCGACTTGTGTGTGTGCCCTATGCAGCATATGTAAATACCGCCGGGGAGTACGGAGGTCGTGGTACAGTGCCGTCGACTCTTGTGCTACCAGTGAGACCATCCGGCCCACCTGACAGTTTATCCAACTGTGCTGACAGTCGCTGCCTCACACGGCTTCTTGAAGGCAACTCCTGAAACTCCTCAGCCTCTTGTTTTTCCCATAAAAGCACCGGGGTAACCTACCAGCACCCAAACTTGTCTTCTTTGCAGAAAAGGGGAGGGAGAAAAGAGGAAATAGAGGGAAGAGTGATCCAACTTTTCTTTGTGCCCGGCTTTTTCTTCTTCTCCTTTTTCCTCTAAACATTTGAAGTTGTGAGACACTCATTTAAGCCTCGTTGCTCACAGACACTCAACACACGAGAAAGTGTTATGAATATGTATCAACACAGCATATGGCAGCAGTAGCGCTGGGACTAGGTGTGTCCAGAAGGTAGAGTGCTGCCGATGCATTATTCTCCATTCAAATTACCACGGTAAGAATGCAGCAGGGAGCTGAGAGGTGTTCGCTGTGTCTTTAGACGGGGCAGGAGAGGAACCCGGATCATGTGAAACAGCAGGAGCAAAGGAGCTGTGATGAGCACAGTAGTTGGCCACCTGAGTTTCCTTGATTTGGTGGATTTTTTCGGCAGGTTCAAACCCGGCACACTCTCTGACACGAGTGTGATTAAAAGCGATATTTCTGACACATTAGGATGCGCACAGGAAGTAACCTCCTCTAAAGCGTTCATTATTAGATGCATGACAGACCTGAATATTTATAAAATAGGTTTTAATAATTAATAGCAGCAATCTGCTCCCGTAATTCATCAGATTTGCACTTCAACAGAGTATCCGTTTTCACTTTAAAATAATAATAAGAGGAATATTAATGTTGCAGAAATGTAAAACGGGCAGCTGGTTATAGCGCAAATAGGCAAGCACTGCATGTTCACTTCTGAGGCTTTTCTTTAACCTGTCACTTTTCAAATAAAATTACATTTTAAGCCGTCAACACTGCGCCATTTGAAAAACCTTCAGTTGTTTTTGCTTGACAATTTAGTCAGTGGCGCCTCACAAATGTGGCAAGTCATGAAGACAGAGACGCAGGAAACAAAGTGGGTTTGGTGTAGAATGCAAAAGTAGTCGCTGTGGTTTTATCAAAAGCAAATTTATTTGTTTGAGTCAACTTAGCAGCACTTCCTTTTGTATACTGAGACCCAAAATAGACAGCATTCTTTTTTTCCTGTAAAGCAACTTTGCTCGTTTCATCGTTTCACAGCTATTTTTTATTTTTTTCCTCCTTATTCTGAGTGTTGTTTTATCACACCTTCAGATTGAGTCACGGCACATACCTCCCTCTTTTATTTTTTGAACTCCCAGAAACATGAATGTTCCTGTTTTAGGTGAAAACTGCCACATTTAGTTCTGCCTTTAGTTCACATTGAACTTTTCAGTTAAAGCACGCTATTTTGCAGCTGTCACCGACTTCAGTGTTTATTATCCTCGCTGCGGATCAGTTTTTCCTGAGTGTGTAGAAATGTCAGCGTGCACATTTGACAGTGTGTGTCTCAGAGCAAATGACGTGACCTGTAGCCAGCAGACAGAGAGGAGCAGAAGGAGAGCTCAGAGCACAGTGCCCTGCTGTCTACAGCCCTGCAAACAGCCACACAGCACACATACGCCAAACCCACACTGCACATTGCTTACAGCCACTGTAATATATACGTTTACAGTAGATAGTGCACCTTTCCACGCTCCCACAACCACACACAGACACGTACAAGACACTTTCAAACGTCTCGTGTTGCCACAGACCTTATTGTCACATCCATTCTGCTTGTTGGAAAGTAGCAAACTAAAGTTCCGGCAGGGGAGCCGCAGCCACAGGGTCTAAAAAATGTAAATCCCACGAGCAGGAAGACTCATGGCTTCCTGTCTTAGCCCTACAAAGAGCATATTTTGATCAAATTTTAATCACATTTCATGAGAAGAATACTTTGAGCAGTGAAAGTGTCAAAGTAAGAGTTTGAAAAAGTAGATTTTATTTATTTATTTATTTATTTATTTATTTATTTATTTATTTATTTATTTATTTATTTGCAGGGAGTCATGGGTCATTTTTGGACAGGTAGGGAAGCTGCCCAGGATGACATTTTAACGGGCACCTGTGATTCATTCTACTGCATATAAAGTCCAAAAGAGGAAAGTCTGTCAGGCAGAGCAAATGTTTTAATGGTAGCCAGGGATCGATGTTGTCAGTGCAGGCATCCTGTCTGGAAATACATGCTATTTTTTTTTTTTTTTTTTTTTTTTAGGATAATGTCACCTCCTTCTTTCTTTTCAAGGAGAGAGGAGAAAAAAAGAGCATAAAGGGAGGAGAGGGAGAAGGAGGTCAGCAGGATCTGATGCAAACATTCCAAACCAGCCTGAATTTAGGGGAAATTGCTTTAAAAACTTTGACACACAGCCTCGTTCACGAGGCCCCTCGTATCTGAAAAACAAATTTGAAACGTAACCTTGGAAATCAATTAAGAAGTCCCTGGGAGTTGGAGGAAAAAAGAAGGGTAAGGTCCACCCTTCTTTTTCCTTTCTCCCCCCTCCCTGCTTGTCTTTTCCTCTCCTCTACTTAACAGGGACTTGGATCTGCCCATCACAACGCTGCCTTCGTGTGAAGAGGCTTTGTCAGCAGGGGCTTTATTTAATTTTTTTTTAACGGCAGAGGGCCTTATATGCTGTCAAAATGTCTTAAGAGTCTTATTAAAGAAATGCCACAGCTCATTTCCTTGTAATGCAATTCATATGCTGGTGAAAGGGGGCATGTCTAAAGATCTAAACAGCTTTGCTTTTTAGGCTTCACATTAGGGGTTATCTGTGAGGGCTTGTCATTGATTGACATTATCTGGCCTGACAGGGCCTCATATCAAGGTTAACCTCATGGACAAAAGTGCCACCCGCACGGACACACAAACACACCCACACTTGTAGTCAAATAAGGCACGCTCACCTCTACTTCCTGTTGCTACGTACATGCGCCGGCTTCATCTGTGTGTGTGTGTGTGTGTGTGTGTGTGTGTGTGTGTGTGTGTGTGTGTGTGTGTGTGTGTGTGTGTGTGTGTCTAAGCCAGGTGGAGATTTCCAGACTTAATTGATAACTAATGGAGCAGCGTGTGCTGAGTTTACCCTGGAGGATTGACACTGTGTTAGTGTGTGTGTGTGTGTGTGTGTGTGTGTGTGTGTGTGTGTGTGTGTGTGTGTGTGTGTGTGTGTGTGTGTGTGTGTGTCCTGTAGAAAGCTAGAAGGGGGTAGGTGCTGGTAAGAGGGTGCCGATGACTTACTCAGCAGCAGCAGCAGTGGATTCTGGTAAATTAAATATGGCTCTGAAGATAATAACACGGAGTGACACACACCAGTCTGGAGGCTTTTGACCTCTTAGGCAAGCAGGCCGTTCACTTCACGACAGAAGAAAGTGTGCAACTAACATTGCATGAGCACAACACACACAAAAACTCACAGACACGCATCTCCCCTTCTCCCTCCCAACAAGCCACAAAGGCAAAGAGAGATCCCCGTGACCAAAATACAACTGAAGCAGTTAATCTGTACAGATATTAGCTCAAGGGCCCTTGAGAGGTGCACCGCTGAGCCCCTGCTCCACTGTACTACCCACACTGCCTTGCTCCTGCACCGAGCACAGCAACCATGAGGGAGGGACACAGGGGTCGTCTGCTCATTTACCATGGCGGTTGGCTTATCAAATTGCACTCCTGGTGTCTTGAAAGCGAGCCTCAAAACAAAGCTGCAAGAATAAATTTCCCTGGTTTCAGTCTGAGGGAAGCATGGGACTGTACACGATTGTGTATTTTTTAAAAGCTCCACTTTTTTCGCCTCGTGCACCACGCTCGCAAATGAAGTCGTCATCTGGTGCCAGCTGTGAGTCCAGATTTGACGTACAATTTTAACAAGTTAGCCGCGTGTCCTGTGAATTACCCTAAGCAGCAAACTGAATAAAAGTTGGCTGTTTTGGTACGTAGCTGTCAGAGTGATTCTTGTCACTCATGTCAGATTGTTTTTTTCTCTCCCTTAGACCATTTTAGATTGCTTGCCCTCTGTTCTGGAAAATACCATAATTACCCTGTTTGTGATGAAGCTGGAGGGCGTATTTGTCCTTAGATCTCAACTTTCCTGCCTGATTGCCCTCAAGTTCAGTTGTCTTTCCTCTTCCATCTGTGCTTGAAATATACATTGTTTTTCTTCAGCCATTGTCCTGTGCTGTGAGTGTGTTGCCGGGGCCCGTTTTGTGTCTTTGTCCTGCAGTGTCTTGTTTGTGTTTTTGCGGCGGTGTGACGGGAGCGTGGCACTTGGCTGAGGGCTCGTATTTGATAACAGCCCCGTGGACGGCGCTGAAGTGAAATAGTCCAAACGGGTCCTTCAAGGTCAGCAGCCCCAGAAAGACAGCAGACAATGTGCAAGGTCACATTCTAGACTAAAAGCAATAAGTGCTTTATTGATAAAAAAAAAAAAAAAACAAGTAGGCAGATGTGCAACCATCTGATTAATAATAAAATAGATCTGTGAGAGAGGGGGGGAGGACAGGGGGAGGGCAAAGGGGGGAGAAGACAGCTACCTCCTGTACTGACTGTATGTGTCAGTGTACTGTATGTGTGTACAGTAGCTCCACTGCAAAACATTGATCTTGTTCTAAAACCTAAAAAAAATCCAATAGAAAATCCATCGGTTTAAAAAAAGAACAAAATGTGAGAGATTGGTGCTGGTGGCAGTTTCCCGAGTGCACAGCCTCTTTCTCTCTCTCCATGCCTGAATCATTTCCTATCATGACTGCAGTTTGTGTGATCTGTAAAGTACAGTGCGAAAGTGTTGTTTCAAAGAAGATCACAAGTAGCTCACTTCTCCTGTTTTGACAGTAATCTCCATATCACATATATCTCATCAGCATCATGTTTTATGACAGAGACAACCATAGGTTCCTTTTTTTTCCCATTCAGTCACTTTGTGAACAATGCGCCTTTTATGCCGTACCCACAGTGCTATTATCTTTTTATGAAAATAAGCAGAAGGTATTGGACTGTCGTCATCTTTTATGTGCCTTTGTCGTCCTTTCTCTTGTGCTCTCTCTATCTCCTTTTCTTTCTCCTCCCCAACCTGGCAAACCTGCCAAGTGAGTAGAGCTCCACAGTAGATCAGTCATGAGCAGATTTAGATTCGAGGTGGGGAAAGCTGAGTCCCACTCCCAGCCAAACTTGTTTCTTTAGGAAGGCTGTGGGATGAGAGAGGTGGGAGATTTCCATATGCTCTGCCACCCCTTCCCTCCACTGATCACCTACAGTAGCCCCCCCCACCACCACCCTTCTTGTTCCTTAATAGTGTAAATCCGCCTTTACAGCCCCCTTTCTAAATCCCTTCTCTGCATAAACTTCTCCTCAGATGTGCCCACCCCAAACCCCCATCTATCAACTAGTTGGCAATGGCATTGTTTTTAATCATCAGAACCTCAAAATTATTATTATCGCTTCTGATGCGGCAATTAAAACTTCAGGTCAGAGGCACAACGAGCGGTGATCAGCAGCCGAGCTGAGAAGTTTTAATTAGACGATCAGAACCATTAATGCACAAAAAAAGGTGTGCGCTGGGAAATTAACGGGAACGTCTTAATCAGGGTTAGCGACTCCGAAGAGGAGTCAAGTGAACAGAGAGCAAAAAACAAATCATTTCCGCACCACTGGGACAAAACTCAATTAAATATGCATGCGGAAAAATGGAAATTTCTCAGCATCGGCTGCACCGACTGTTAGAAAACTGTGGCAAAATCTCACGGTGGGGTCGGCGCCCTGCTTATTGTTATTCTTCTGTAATAAAAATGAGAGAGGGGCCAGATGCTGGGGTCTGGGTGCAGTGGCGTAGTTGTCCATCAGTGGCTTTCCGCTTGACTTCCTTGCGGCTGCCGCAGCCTCTCTGCCATGCAGAGGGAAGAGAGAGAAAGAGAGAGAAGAGGAAAACATCCTCTTCCTGCAAGCCGTAAATTTACAAAAATAAAAACATGGTAATTTTCTAGTGTGTCTGTGTATGTTTGCCGGTGTGGCTCAGTGATTTCCCTGAAACACACGTGCACTCTGTCGCACATACATCTCCCCTGAGAGCCGCAGACATGAAGGGTTCACTGAGCTACACACTGGGAGCTGCAGCCTTGTCGATTAATCTGCCAAAGCTTCATAAACTTATAACTGGACTATTTTAAAGAGCTACTGCAACTCTCGATTGCATGTTGTAAAATAATCCTGAGCTGAACAGACATCTCCCAGACCCTGTTTGTATTAATTAACTTGAGATATTGCGGGGGGTTTGTCCCTGTGTCAGTCATGTTGGAGCTCAGCAGGAATCTACAAGAGGCCCTGTATCTGTGTTTGATTAGTTGGAGAGATAAGCTTCAGTTTAAACAGGTAATATCTACCTCTCTTATATACAGACCCCTCCTGCGTGCTCCGTTCCATACAAACCGAAACACACTGCAGGGAGCTGGTGGGTTTGTGGGGCAGCGCTGCTCTCTGGATTGACAACGAAGCAGAGTTATTCAATTTTCTGTATTTTCGTACATGCGACTTTGACATCCTCCATACTGTGATTACACAGGCAGTTTGGACGTCGGCTGCCTGGTCTCGTATGTCAGAGAGAAGTAAAGCCATGACCCTGCCAGTCACGACCGTTGTTAACTCCCACATCCTTTACCCGTAGCTGCCTTGATTACAGTCTGTGCACGTTCACACAAATAATGCACTTCCAACAGCGTTATTAGGATTTGAAACACCACTTGATTGGGCATGATATCATTCTGGCACACAAACAGACACTCCGCATCAAAAACCAACCAGACCTGTGGGGCTTGGAGCTGTGGAATAGTTAGTTTGTGAGTGCGAAGGGCTAGACTGGAATACAAGCCGTGTCATTTCGGCTCTGAGAAGAAGCAGAGCCCCGCAGAACTTGCACTTGTGCCCTGATGCACTTATTTTTGACCGAAGATGAAAAAGAACCTGACACAGTCCAAATGTATTCAAAATAGTTTCTCGACTTTTTCCTCAGGTTTTGGCCTTATACAGACACTATACGGAGCTCCTTTGTGGTCCTGCACTGTTTCCAGTAAAAATAATGTCACCGTTAACATAAGCAGTTGGAAAAATTAGTTTCAGCTGTTGTGTTCACATTCAAACCTGCCTATTTTTTTTTCTTTCCAACTCCCAGTGCTTACTGAGGTGTCTCCTCCTTGACAATTAGCACACCAGGCTAAAACAGACTGTAAATAATGTCCGATGCATGTGACAGTGTTGTTTTTCTTACTGATATTCATTAATAAGGCAGAATGCTTACTGGACTCTCAGGGAGGTGGAGGGGGGTCGGTCCCAGAGGGAGAAGTTGTTCTTTCATGTAGGTCCCCACAGATTTTATCTCATTGTACGCTATCATGCACACAAACGACTTGAGGTAAACAGCTTAGCGTTACCATAGCAATCCTTATTGTAAGCAATGGCAAAAAGCTGCTGTGGACAGAAACCCGCAGCATAAATAATAGTTCAGACTGCTTCCATAAACCATTGAACCATAGCATGTTCCTCCTCAGGGGGAAGCTCACAATATTTAATTTGTTTTAAATCACGCCCCTACTTTTATAAAGAAAACACTGAATATGTGCTTAAGATGTCTGATAATTCAGTTTGAGGCCTGTTTAGATACTCAGCCAGCAGCACGTGGTCCTCCACTCGTGCTCCTTATTGTTAACAGAAAATCATACATAAATAGGCACTAATGGAAAAAAACAACTGCGTAGGGGTCATTTCCTACAAGGAGCTTGAGATTGCAATACAAAGGAAATCGGTAGTTAAAGCATGAAATACTGAACACAGTAAACAGAAAAAGTGACCTCCACAGCAACACCCAAATGACCCCAATCTTCCTTTGGAGAGTATTTCTGAGGCAAAAAAAAAAAAAAAACTTGAAAATTTATGTCTTCCACTTCCTAATAGTTTTTCCAGCTGATTTTTTTTTTCAAAATTGCTGTCTTCTAAAAGGTGACCCTTTCACCCCCGCCTGCAATTGTCTAACACTAAATTGTACAGTAATGCGCCTCTGATATACGGCCCCCTCAAAACTACATAATTCCTGAAGTCATTGTTTCAGAGAGGAAGCCTGCAATGTAAATACAGTAACTGAGAAAGCATGTGTGGGTAGCGCGGGGCTGCATTGTCTGGCGATGGGGTGATCTGTAAACTCCTTCAAATTGCATATCCTCTAATGATTCCACAGCTTTGCAAAAGAAAATGAAAACAGGATTTTATGTTGCACCGATGTGATTTACATAATGCCGGCAATGGCTCACACATGATTGTGCTTGGCTTTATGGCTGAGGGAAAATGAACAGGCTCGTGCTCGTTGATATAGAAAGTGAATTGAGTCTTTAAGATAGAACTTTGTTACCACTGATAACACGCATTTTTCTCCACCGAAACCGGGTGTCCGTAAGTCAATATTGTGTATTATCTTAACCGTGGTGTGGCTGAGTTAAGATTCAATACAGAAAAAGAAATATTTCTGCATGGTGTTCAGCTGTTTTCACAGAGCCTAAAAGCGGAACAAAATACAGATGCTTTTTGGATTTCATAAATACAGCATTACTTAGAGTCACCTTCTCCTTACTGAGTTTACAGATTGTCCCGCACACGCTGTTGGAAGGTGAACTTTGGTGGCTCTGGAAATAAAGTGAAAGGTAACAGAGTGCAGTTTCTGCCCTAAAAAGGCAGCTCTGGATATGGAATGCCACAGGCAGCTGTTCCTGCCTCATCAGAGGACATGTTATAAAGATAGCCCCACTTGGGTTGAAATAATGCCACCCATTCCTGCCCCAAAGCACACTCTATCATGTGCCATTGTTCAGAGAGGCTGCACTGAGGGACAAAAATGCACAGACTTGTTAGGATATATGATGTCTTGTCAAGTAAAAATACATAAAAACACAGAAACTGCAACATTTTTATATACATGGCACATTATTTTACTTTTAATGAACCGAATCCAGCAGCCTCCACGGAAACAGCCGTTGGTCTAATCTCACTGAATAGCCAACATGAGATCACGGCTCCAAAAAGCCTTAAAGTGCTCAGCGTTTTCACTCCACATCCTGACAGCTTTAATGCTGTGCAGCCCCCCACTCAGTGGCAGGACCACAGCCTCTTGAGGTGAGAGTGAAGATAACATTTCACAGTGTCTCTATAGCGCTGTCATGTGAGGATTATGTAGCCGTGTATTTGCTGCTTGTAGTACCGTAGGGGGTCTGATACCTATCTGCCTGTGGTTTCAGCTGCTTGTGCTTTTTTTCATCTTTTTTTTTCCACCACCGTGTTAAACTCTGACCAGAGGACTGTGACTTAGAAAGATATGTACAGTATCTCTGTGTCCTTCCAGTCTTGCGCTGTTATTATTAAGTGCTTTTGGATGTTAAAAATAGCAGCAGTCACTGTTGTCTATGTCAGTTAGTTTTTCCATTGTGATGTGTAAAATCAGTACAAGTCACTGACGTGGAAAAGCTGGTTCAAACTCTGTTTGTGGTGGTGCTCAAAGCACGTCTGGTCATTTCAAAAACTGGGTTCTCTTGCAGCGGGGTTGTATTTCTTAAATTGTGACAGATGGTTGCAACACCTTCAGCCAATCTTATGTCTGTTTTTTTTTCTTGTTTCCTTCAGCTGAAAGGAGTTTATGCACTGAAACGACCTCAGGAAAATCCAAGATGGCCGCCAAAAGGAAAGGTGGCCTAAAACTCAATGCTATCTGTGCCAAGCTGAGCCGCCAGGTGGTGTTCGACAGCAGCTCCCAAAACGCAGAAGGTGACCAGAGCATAGCAGAAAACAGTGAGCGTGGCAGTTCCCACTGCGATGACGAGACCAACTTCCCCGAGAGCCTGAGCCTAAATCAGAGCCTAGAGGAGGACCAGAAGAGACGCGAGGCCATCGAGAAGTGGGTCAACGGTGAGTACGGTGATGAGCCGCCGATCCCCGAGGATGAGCAGGAGAACGAACTCAAAGTCAGCAATGACGAAGAATGCCCCCCTGAGGGCGTGTACATGGTACAGCCCAAAGGCTGCAGCGATGAGGAAGACAACGCCGAGGAGGCCGAGCCCGTGGCGGCGTCTCAGGACGGCAGTTACCATGACGACAAAGAAGCTGACGAAAGGACTTCAAAAGACAACGCTTACATGCCGCCAAGCGAGGCCCAGAGTCGCCAAGCACCTTTCTCCTCTCCAGGTACATTGCGACTCCAATCGATTCTCTTCTCTTTGTAGTGTGATTTATACTTGACCCTCCTTATTCATCTTAAACCAACAGTACCTTTGCCCTTAAAAACATTCCACTCCACAGTATTAAGGGGCAAAGGCTTAGATAGAGGAGAGGTGACATTGCCACATCCACATAAGCTTAAGTGTGCCCATTATTGGAAAGAGACGCTCTAGAGTTACATTATGAATAGCCAGTGACATTATTACTCTAAAGACAGATTCAACTGGCAGGCCAGGGGGGAAAACAGGAACTTGTGTGTGGTTAACTGTACGAAGAAATTCATAAATGGAGTAGGCTTACAACGTAAGGCATTTAGGCGTTTATGCATTTGCCCAGCAGCTGAGGGCCAAGAGCGCATGGCAGGGCCAGGCTAAGCTTCATATTACACCCAGGATTACATATTGAGTCTTTGATTTTTTCCCTAAGCTCACTAAACTTAGCCACTGCTTCAAGCTCCTCTATTACATGGAAGACTCTTTCCGTTTCTTTTTTTTTTGGTTTGTTTTTTAGCAGTTGTCAAATCCACGAGATCAGTTGTCAAATAAAGTCAGAAATAGGGAAGTCATTTTGCACACACTTGTTAATATCTTGTCACAAATGACAGTTAGTGTTTCAGGTTTGTCTTTTGTCAGCAGACATGAGCATATTTTAATAAATTCCTTAACACTATGTACTCTTGTAAATGACTCTCAGTAACCCGTGTTTAATTGTGACATTATGTTCCCTCAGTGTAATTCACTAATTATCAAATAGATAAAGCTGGCACAGACTTCCAACAGTTGTTCTGAATGAGGGTGAGCATGTGTTAACGGCACAAACAACCTTTTAAGAAAGTGTTGTTTAGCTTTATACACTTTGTGACCCTTGAAACTAGATGCAGACGCACTGTAGGAGACATTGGCCTTGTATAGCAGAAGTTAAAACACAGAGCCGTAAAAAGCAAAAAAAAATTTTAAAGAACCTCGGTTATATGAATAGATAAAGCCTGTTTCACAGACAGACACAGAGTGAGAAAGAAAAAAAGGCAATTTGCAGGTGAGACCGGTTGTTGCGGTACAAAAACAAGTTTTGTTTTGTGCTTGCTCCCCTCAGTTTAACAGTTTTTGGGCTTTCATCTCGGTGTAGGTATGTACCTCAGAGTCATGTACACATGCTCCTTTTGTCTTCATTTCTTTTTGTTTGCACCAACTGTACAGCAGTAGCAGTTTTGGCCACACGCAGAATAGGGGGCAGGGTTTTTTTTCAGTAAATGAAGCAGGTTTCATTTCAGAAGCAAATGAAAAAAGGCTTTGTGGTTTTAATTAGTCATTTTGTTTATTTCATGGCCACAGACACAAAAAAAGCCTGTCTGTAAATATGTATTACTGTTGTGCAGCAGCAGGCCTACACCTTTCCCTCCGCCGGTTGCTTCACCACTTTAAAATCTCACAACAAAGCCCATGTTTGAAGACTGAGGGGAGAGCACGCTGCATCAGTTGCAAATCTTGTCTTTAGAGTTTTTGTTTTTTCCAAGTTGCTCTTTGTTGATTGTAACTAGGGCATCTATATTGCCATGTTTCTGCTCAGCTCACAATTAAAACATTTTTTCCCTCCCTTTCCGTCTTTCTCTCTCCCTCTTTCCCTCTCTCTCTCTCTCGCCGCTGTCTTTCAAAGGCTGATGTGGAGTGCACATAATTATGCATATAAACATAGTGGCTTAATTATCTCTCACAACATCAGTGACAATGTAATTAACAAACATTGCAAGATCAATGAGAGAAACTGCGACCTTCAAAACATTTAACTCCTCACATTGAGGCATCGTGCGGATTTCCTATCAGTGCAAAACCCCAGAATACTTTTCCTAGATAATTTAGATGTCGCATTAGAGCCCTCGTAAGCCAGTCAATGGAAAAAAACCAATGAGTAAAAACTATGAAAGCAATGACAGAGATGCTCATAGCGATGGATCAAACAGGCTTGACCATGACTTCCATTTGCAATTCTGGGTTCACTGTAAAAGGTTATTGTTCACTTCAAGCTATTTCAAAGCCCCCTCTATTTACTGCCTGTTAATTAACCAACCAAACAGTGAGGAAGCTTGAAGCGCGTGTTTTTTTTTTATATGACAAATTGCTCCTAACTAATGCACATAATGTCATTTATTTAAAGCAAGTGTTTATTAGCAGACCAGTGTCCATTTGAACAGAACACACTTAAACTAACTCACTGACATGAACATAAGTAGCATTTTAAAATGAGTCCCACTGTTCAAAACCCAACTGCAACTTATTTAATGTGTTTTTAACAAAATTATGTATTTGTGGTTTTACATAACTCTCTTTAGAAGGTGTTCAGACCTTAGGTTGGTCCATATTTAGCCTCTAGCATGCATCTTTATCTTCAGCAACACCTCTGCTTCTCAGTCCTGCTAGTGCTGAAGCTATGCCACACTGATGGCCATGTTTGGTCTGCAAAAGGAGATATAATGCCCACTTGTTATCATATCTCGGAGAGAAAATGTCGCCTAATTGCCTCAAACATAGACAAGGCAGGTCTGTGTTGGATTTTGCTTGCCTGAAGTGTCAAGATTAGGAGCCACTAACACCGTGCAGATGTTCTGGCGAACATGAGAGAAACTGATGAAGGTAGAAGAAAAAGAGAGGTTTATTTATTTGACAGGGTTAGGTGGTGACATCAGTGGTGCGGCCAATTTCGCTTTAGCCCGTGCACCAAAACTCCCAGCTGGTGTTACATGACATTATTAAGAAGCAAGCCAGATAGTGCTTGAGTAGAAAACTCATTTACATGGTGTTTTAGAAAGGTTATCTCCTGTCGGTCCCAGTCATAATCCCTTCAAGTTCAATCATTTGCCTTCCATTGATAGCGTGTCACATGGCTCTGCTGATGAGCAAACAGACTCTGCTAATTTTTATTTTTTTTTTTTAGGAGAAGGTGATGATAATGCCCTCAGCAGATATGAAAAAAAATGGATACGTTGCTCAGAAGCTACTAGTCTCTTTGCAATAATTAGCAATTGACTCTGCCGCTAAAATTCTAGATATTTTTTTGATTTAATTTACTCCAAAGAAACAATCAGCAGTCCTGAACATATTCAGACAACATTTATATTAGTGATTAAAATGAGATTTAATATATTCCATTTGGAAAATTTTAAAATGGATTTGCTTATTCTGCCACTTTTTTTTTTAAATATATTAATCTTCAGTCAGTGCAGTGTATTTCCTTTTTCTCACTCATACCAGTGTGGGTGGGTCTGCCACTAACTTTAGAGCTATATGATATACTGTGACCCGAGATGCCCTTATAAATACAGTAGCAATAAAACCCAACCAGGGACTAAGGTTATCAACACCTAAATCAAATTATGAGAATGTGTACCCAAATGACATTTAAAATGAACTTGTTCAAAGGTTTCTGCTGATCTTTTATGGCACGTCTCATTATCAGCTCAGCCACTAAAGGAAAGATAACACTTAGGTATAGAATAAGCTATTGTACTACACGTTAAACACTCGCGCATACAGTATGTCACTCTGTGGTTTCAGTACATGTGAAAACACGGTAGATTTGATAAAACGATCTGTGGCAAACACGTAGGTATTTTCTCTCAAATACCTGATCTATTTCTCTTAAATTTTTCATGCTGCTTCGATCCACCAGATACTCTTTCATACTGATCCACTGAGCAGAGGAACAGCCCCAACGCAGTGAATGGAAATTTGGGGATTATTTTACATGCTACGCAAGGAGATGTGAAAAGCAGGGCACAGCGACTGATTTAGCAATAACTGAGAAATATGAGACAAGAGCAGAAATATTTGTGTATTAATTACCTCGCTGGTAGGTGGCGTTATCTGTTGCCAGCTCATATGTGCTCTGATGGTGAAAACAGCAATAAAACAATTTTATTTTTTTCAAGACTTTGGACTATATCCCTGTGGCTGTGCCAAGCTTGGGCTAAGATGGCCAAAGGTTTTACATGGCCCTGTTGAAATGTTCATCTGGTACATTACTAGCATATCTGTGTTCTGGTGCCCTGCCTGATATGCAAAGTGACACAGCAGGAGATTTGAGTTGGATCTGCAAAGTGTTTGGAGAAAAGCTGCCGCACTAGTCCCCCTTCTCTCTTTTTCTTTCTGTTTCTGTCTCCTCTTCTTTGCACAGCTTGATCCTTCCGCTGCTTTCAGGCCAAATCATATTTCCCTTTTCCCCACTCTCTGACCCCTTGCGCTAACCTGGATGAAAGTTAATGGGGCAGAATTAATCTCCACATAATGCAATTAAACTATACATTGACTATATTTCGCCTGTGTCCTTGGGGAAGTTGTCCAATTTAATGGACTCTTAAAATAAAAGTCATGTTTCAGTTCGCAAATGGGCGAAAAGAGGAAAGGATTAGTTCTTTTCGCTCCTGAAGGTGACACAATAATCATGTTGTTTTAAAATATCTGGCTTCATTGGGGGTTTTATGAAATGCACTTAACATGCCATAATTTCTCTGTAGATAGTACTTAAAATTGTGACATTTAATAACATAAAGCATCAGTCATCAAGTAAAAATGTGCAGTTAAAAGTGCTGATGGTGCTACTTCATTTCTAAAAAGCTGCATAAGCAGATTTTTTTGTCTAAAGTTTCTGCTTGTATATTTTTTGCCAGAAATATGGTGGAGACCTCCTAATGTAAGATTTAGAACTATTCTATGCATTATATTTATTTACATACTAGCCTGAAGGTATATTTCCTTATTAAATTAGAACAGAAATTCATTCTTTCATACAGTCTCTTGCAAATTCTGCAGGACTGACTTACAGTGCAACCAAAACAGGAAGAACATCACCTCAGACTGCTTGTTTGTAGACACATAAATGAGTCAACATTTACTGATGCTGTAGCTTGCAGTGCAGAAGTGCCTTTCCTGTTGTCAAATTTAGTAAAGTTTTGAAAAAATGAGAATAATAACAGCATGTTATGTCTAAATCTTTAGCATTCAGGAAGATAAATACTGCACTAGATGCAACGAGTGATCTTATCTTACCAAACCGTAGCAGTATGTTTGCCTAACAGAATATATTCTAGTCTTGTAAAACAAAGCTACTTTATCAGATGTATCCTTTTGTAAATCACTTATTTTATGCCAAAAATTATAAGTAGTGTCATAGTAAAAAGTGTAGCAAACTATAAACTGCAGTCTATACGAACAAAAAGGGAAGCATCTGATAGACTGCCTGAGTGACCTGAATTAGATAAAGATTAAGATCAGTGTATCTGGAGCAGAGGGTAGAATTGAGTTCAGTTTCACTACCCAAAATGTATTTAACAAAATCAATCAATGCACGTATGTATATGCTGTTTCAAATTGAAGCCTTTCCTTATAGTGGTGCCAAATAGCACCAGTGAAGGGCTCTAAAATGTATTAACCTTTAAATTGAAGTTTTCAACTTCACTGATAGCAACTTTAAAAGAGCTAATATGAAAGTGGTGCTAAGAATGATTACATAGATGTTCTTTTCTCTTTTTCTTTGTGCAGGAGAAGCATCTGCCCTGCGAGACTATGCAGCCAACACCATGAATGAGTTTTTGGGAATGTTCGGTTATGATGACCAGCAGGTAAGGGATGAGCTGACCAAGAAGATCAGCTTTGAGAAGCTCAAAGCCGCTACCTCAGACCCCTCATCCCTCAGCAGTGAGGAGGCCTCACGGCGCGCCCGCTTCTCCAAGTACGAAGAGTACATTCGCAAGCTAAAAGCCGGCGAGACCCTACCTTGGCCCATTCATGCTTCCCCACCCAAACCAGACGACCTCAACTCAAAACTGGCCCAAGACAAGAGTGCTACCATGCTCCAGACCTCCGGGTGCTTGCCAGGGGCCGAGGCACAGATCTACCCCTCCAGCCTGGACCACAAACAGCCAGTAGCACCTCAGCTGGGTAATTCTCAGCCACCCAACCCCTCTCACATGCAGAACATGGCTTCCCGAGCCTCCAAGTATGACTTCTTTATTCAGAAGCTGAAGATGGGCGAGAGTTTACAGCAGCAGAACGGTAATGCCTACAAGCGACCCTCTAAGTACGACCTGGAGAACGTCAAGTTCCTGCACCTCTTCAAGCCCGGTGACGGCAACCCTGACATGGGCGGCGCCATCGCCTTTAAGACTGGCAAAGTGGGCCGTCCTTCAAAGTATGATGTCAGAACAATTCAGAAGCTAATGCCAGGAAACCCAGAGGTGTCGCTGATGCCCAACGTCCTTGCAACGGCGCCAGGGAACCCTGGAGCTCCCGGTGTCCCCACTGCAGGAGCAACTGGGGCCAGCATCGCCCCGGGACTCACAATGGACCAGACAGGACACTTAAGTTTCAACGCCTCCGACTACCTGAAGTCCAGCTTTTCCAAGACAGACTCTATTACCACTGGCACCGTGTCCTCCGTTAAGTAAGTCCACTCAGATATCATTACGTGATGCGTGAAAGTCCTCTATGTCTGCTAAAACTACATAATCCTGTTGATTTTTTATTTTAAGAAGCTTTTAATTTGCATAGTGGTACCAATAGAAATAGATATGGTTTTTTGGGGTTTTGTACGAGAATTGTGCAGAGTTCTTTATCTGATTAGAGTGCATTCAATTGGCAGATAGAAAAAAAATCTTTTGCAAAATTGCAAAAAGTCTTTGTTCTTGGAAATGGTTGTGGCTGGTATGAATAGATTTGAGTTTGACCAAAGAATAAATGAGAAAAAAACAAAATTGTCATGTTTCAGTTCAGTAGGTATGAGCGAAAAGACATAAAGCTACAAACTGGAACATGGTGGGACTATATGCACCTTAAACCTCTTGACCTATGCTAAACTTCTTACTAATTAATCTGTTATCTAGGTTTTCAGATATCCAGTTAGCAACCAGAATTACAAAGAGAAATTACAAAGAGACAAATGGTGAAAAAATTTTTAAAAATCTCCTTTGTACCTTTAACAAAAGGTGATGATTTATCAAGCATCTATCCAGTTGCTTTTCATCCACTTTCATCCACACATGCTGCATTTGCACCAAAGCAATACAGGCCTCTTTAAAAATCTGCTAGTAAATCACTTTACCCGTCATTGAAATTCCAATTTTAAGTTTACTGGTGGGTAGAAAAGATTCCGCGCTCACAGGTTTATCTTCTGCACACTGATAGCCTCTTAGTGGAACCCCTTGGAGCTAATGTGAAGCTCACATACACTTAACTGCTACTGTGAGTCAGTTAGCCTAACGCAAAGGTAATTGCTACCTTCACAGCAGCCAACAGGAATGTAGTGTGAAATAGTGCATAGCGCCCAATAGATCCACGACATGATGAGTTGCGAAGGCGCATGAAGTGTTTACTCGCTGTAGCACTCCGTGGAGACTGATTTAGCACAGTCATCGCAAAGTGACTGACTTCTTTCGTTTGGCTAGGGTGTAACAACTCTCCCTTTAATTACTTTGGAGCCATGACTAACCTCCCAGCGAGTCACAGGGGCCGACTCAACACTGCCTGACGAGTGCACTTTAAAGGAAGCAAACGAGGGGTTTGGGGAGCTAACCTACAGTTGTGTGCAGTACCAGTAGGAAACAGCTCCCAGAGTCTGTTTGATTGGTTTTGACCTTGTCTCTAGTTAGTCAAGACCTATCAAAGACACTGTTCAAGAGCCCTCAGGCACCTCTCCCTCAGGCTTTGGCCTTTGTCAGGTTGGGGCTCGGCGGAGCTGCAGTCTTGGCTAACTGACCCAGTCTGGTGCTTGTATACAGGGAGGAGATGGGGTGCTAGGGAGAATGTCTGGCAGCGCATCCTCCCCTCTGGGCCAGATTAACCTCAGGTCATCCCCCGTGTGGAGCTGCTCACATGGAGCTAAATGCCACTTGCGGAGAGGGAGCAAACAGGACTAATACTGCATTACCACTGTTATTCTGCGGGCAGTTGCCGCTGCCAGCTTCATGAAAAGCGACGCAGGTGACAAAAGGCAAACACCCGTCCTGGGCCGGCCTCTGTAATGCGATAAATTTCTCTTGATTTCCTGTTTTGAAATGAATTTGTTTGAGCTGAAACCGGGTCGATTAGCTTGATCCATCTAAAGCTGCAGAGTTGTCTTACATCTTTGTTTGAACTGAGTCCAGACTGATCGGAGACAACTTGACATCAACATTAGAGCCGAGCCCCCTAGAGATTGTCAGAAAAGACCTTTTCAGAGCTTTTTCTCCACACCCCCATTATGCAGTTTTGCATACGAGCACTCACCAAAATACCCCCATAAAAGATTAATGTCCTTTTGCGCCTGCATTTTGCCTTTCATTGGTTGGGAGACCATGCATCAAAGTGTGCGGCTTCCATCCTTGATTCATACGGCACATGAAAACGCTGTTGTGCCACAGGAAAATGTATATTGATAGTCCAAAGTTTGGGAGCGGCTTGTAAGTAAATATTGTGTCAGTTTGTTTTTATTAACAACAGGCAGCCCAACCTCACCATTAATCCTGTCTCTTTTGTGTTTGCTGTTGCATTAGGAATGGTCTGCCACCAGATAAACCCGCCAGCGATGACATCAACCTCTACCAGAAATATATTGCCAGGTATGCAAATCCCTCAATGTGCTGCACCGATGAAAAAAAGTGCACTCAAAACAGAGACGAACCTTTTTTTCATTCACTGATGGTGCATTTTATTCCGTGTTAGATGGTAGGACGGTTTGTGAGTAAATTAATTAAGAAAAGACTCCAATTTATGTGCAAGTAGCAGGATGAAAGAGAAATGCTTGATGGTAGCTTACTGTAAATGGCTGAATAAATGCTCACAGTGTGCATCCCACTAAAACATTAAGAGCACCATAGATCTGGGTATTATTAGCCGTGACTCAGGCCGGTTTCCTCTTGAGTTCTGCTGTTTTAGTGATCTAAAAAGTCAGTCATTCACACCAACCGAGACAAAAGCATCAGGGGGAGGCGAGGTATCTTATTTTTCAGTGGACGCAGAACAATGTCCCCCGTTCTGGATTCATCTTGAGCCGACACTAGAAAGGTGATTATCACTTGTTTGTTTATTCTGTTTAAAAAGAAAGAAAAACAGCATTTGAAAAGCCAAAGTGGCTTTGGCGTTAATGATTACTTCTCCAAGCCATAACATGAAGGGCACAAATCAAAGCCTTGGCACTGACAGACACACACACACACACACACACATACGTACACGTCGTCTTCTGCACACACATACACACACACACAAAACCCCTTCCTTGGACTGATTACATTTTGCAAGAAGATTTAATTAAGGAATTTTTAATGAGGCTTCTGCTGGCACTGCCAAGAACTGTTTTGATATTTGCGCTGCATAATGCATAAAATTTGTCTAAACATCTCGGCAGTTGATGCACGGGGAGGTTGCAGATAAGCCCAGATACAGTTTCAATTTCCGTGTTGGGGTTGAGAAAAAAAAGAGAAAGGAAAGAAGAGGAGGAGGAAAAAAAATGGAAAAGGAGGGCTCATAAAAAGGGCAAATGTACCACCGAGAGGGGAGGTAGAAGTGGGGGAGGGCCCGATTTAGAGCCAGGGCTAATGAGTGCACGCTAATACTAAAAGCCAGCTTTGTAAATACGTTTGTATCCAATCATCGCCAAAAAAAAGACCAAAAAAAAAAAAGTTGTTCATCTCTACGGTTTGATGTTTTAAAGAGCTTCCCTGGCAGTGTTTAGTTGCAGTTTTCACTCTTTAAATGCTTTCATGCACCCGCCATTGCCTCGACACTTTGATCTGTGTATCTCTATTGTAACTGGAGATGTGCTGCAATCTCTGTATCGTGGCGATATTAATATTTAATCTGCTGCTGAATAGCAGAGGCCCATTAGGCCCCCTGACGCGGCAAGTGGGAATTGTCCAGAGGCAAAGTGATACAGCTGGGCAATGAACAGAGGGGTGGGCCATAGTCTCAGGGGGATGTTGGGGGAGTGGGGGGCTTTGTGTGTTAATCAGTGCAAATGTGCATGTCTGTGCCCGTGAAAGAACAGTATAGAAAAACATTAACAGTTGGGACATATGTTGGTTTTATTGTGTGCATATGTACTTCGACTTCTGCTCCGACTTTCCAAAAGAGCCGTCGGACCTTTTTCTAAAGCTCCACCTCTGTCACTGTTCTCCAGACTTACTCACGCAGCCAACTTAAAAACAGTAGTGGATATGCTGTTCAATTAACTTAATGAACTCAGCAAAGTGATCTGTAAATGCAGCTCTGGGATAATCCGAACAAGGAGGGGGAAAAAAACTGAAAGAGAGATGGAAAAAATATTACTTAGCCCCCTTTTCCCCCTCTCCTCTGCACTAGCAGATGGAGCTCTTGGCAGCAGCAGTGCAAATGTTTATTTGTGTGTTTTCACTGGTAATTGGAGGATTTTAACAGTCATCATCGTCAGGCTTATAATCACCACCATAAAAGTGGCTGTACTGTAGCAAGTAGCCACTTTTTTTTCCTTAACCAGCACCAGACTAATACCTGGATCCTAATTCTCACAGATTTCTGACCCTTTGCCCCTCAGAGCAAACCTGTGGTTAACCTGAAAGAACTGAACATTGATTTGACTCTACCAGCAATGAGAAATAAAGTAGTCTTGGGCTTTCCAATGATTTAGCGGCTGTGTGTGTATGCGCGTGATGGGAAAGAGGTTTCAGTGTAATAAGTGTCTCTTACGGCTGCTTTGGAAATAAATGGAGATAATTTGGCTGAAATTGGTGTGACAGACTGGTAAATTGTCGCAACAGAGTGGAAAGCAGAAGTCAGTTTGAAGGTGCGAGTTGTGGAAGGTGGGAGCAGTCTAACGCCTTTGAAAACTCATTCATCTGTTTTATTTTGCTCCGTTTCTGCTATTTTAACTAATTCCTTTTGCTAATCCTTCTTGATTTGCTGTTGATCATATTTGAATGGCACTGACATCTTTCAGAGCTGCTTCATTATTCCGCTTTTTCATCCCACTGATTGTTCCCTGTGCCACGAGCTCTGATGTGTTTCCAGCCTCTGAAGCAGCTAAATTCGCTGCTCCGTGTCGTGGTTAAAACTGTAACTTTTTTTATTTTGTTTCGCAGGTTCTCTGGAAGTCAGCACTGTGGACACGTGCACTGTGCCTACCAGTACAGAGAGCACTACCACTGCATGGACCCTGAGTGTAACTACCAGGTGAGCGTGAGTACTTTATCACTTTTTTGAGCAAATACACATTGACATTTCTCCAGTTTGCTGATGGTTCACGGCTCAGAAAATAAGCAAGTTTTAACCTCACTGGTTAGCGAGCGCTTAGACTGCATTGTTTGACGCAAGGTGGGGTGATTTAAAGCTTCTTTTTTCAGGATACAATAAAAAGGATGTGGTGATCCCAGGACAGACAAATAAAATAATGTGTCATCTTTTCACTAGTGGTCACACCCAGTTAAAGTTAACGCAGATAAAAAAAAAAAAACAATCTGTTGGTTTACCGAACAGGCTGTGGGTATTTACATCTATTCGGTTTCTAGGCGTCTTAGGCCACAGTTGGTCTTTGACAGTTGGCCTTTTATTACAAAGGTTAATTGTAAGTATGCTTGAAATATAGCTCTTTTTTTTAAAAATCTATTTGTTCCTTTTTTTTCTATAGACACTGCCACTGTAAGGGGCCTGCCTTTAATCCACTCTCACGTTATTAATCTTGCCTTGGTCCCTGGAGACGTCATGTATGGCACAGGAAGGAGGGGAAAAAAAACACAAAGCAGATCACAATGCAGGCCTTGTGTTTGCTGTGGCATATGGCTAGGGAGAGTTAGACAAACACGGGTAGATTTGTCAAAGATGTAAAAATAAAATCCAGCTTGAGCGAGCTGTGTGTGTTTTTTTCCTTCCCTTTTCTTCACAATTCTCTGAATTAAGCCATCTCCAGCTGTAATCTCCTGTCTGCTCCCGATCAGCAGAGATTACTGCTTGATAAATATTGTTTATGAGGTGAAAAGCATTACAGATCTAAGCTTTCATTTTCTGCATGAATCCCGCTTCACAGTCTGATGAGACACATTCTTGGAGGAATACAAAGGAAAATCATTTCATGTCATTATTTAGAGTGTTAGTTCAGGTTATCATGGCAATTTCCACGGTCAGGTCCACATTTCTCTGTTGCTTTCGCGTTGCGTGGAAACACAGATATGCTTTGGAAGCCAGCTCTCGGGATGTCAATACACTGAAAAAAACAGGCAGGCAGTGATGAGCAGCCCCTTTCAAAGCGATAACTCATGAAATGTTACATGACACACACTCCTGGAATATTATCCCACTGCCAGCCTCCGGGCGATTGGCTGAGTCTTAACATTCTCCTTTCATGGGCTTGTACATGAGGGAGAGTGTGCATCTTGCCACACTAGTGGGAATCCTAAAATAAATGTAGCAAGTGGCTCCCAACCTTCATCACCACTCAACTGAAAATGAGATCTTTTTCCCAGTCAGCTCTCTTCATGGCCTATTTTGGACGGCTTGATGGATCGAATGTACCATGACCGCAGTTCAACTTATCTTCCGGTCGTCATCAACTATTACCAAAAAGCTCAAAGCGCAGAGATCTGCGTTTTAACAGCTTATTCAAAAAGAGACAAATCTGAAGCATGCATCAATTAGATTAAAAATCCTAATGAAGTGTGTGCTCCTACAGGAGTCTAACATCTCAGAAATATACAGTGGGAAACATTCCAAGAGCAGGGGAATGAACAGCTGTGTGAGATCTTAGCTTTTTACTTGTGCGCAAGTGGAACACATGACACAAAGCAATTACCCTACTTTGTACAGCAATTAGTTGCTTTTTAGAATAGTTCTTTCTGATGTTTTTCCCTCAACTGGAGATAAATATGGATTGAAGACAGAACTGTCTCATTGATTTAAGCTTCTCCTGTTACAGTTTCTGTAACATCAGCTTAAACCCAATTACAGCAGATTTGGTTGCTGCAGGTCTCTGTGGAGTGACTTTTCTGTTTCCCCTTCCTGACTCCTGGGTGTGGGAGGGATTTTTTTTATTTATTTAGCTGGTAATTTTAGAAGGCGGGTCTCTTAGCATATTCACTCATCATTACAGGCAAAACCTGTACCAAAAGCGAGTGTTAATGCTTTAATTAAAAACGGAATCATATCTTGGCGAATTGAAAGGGAAACAGTTTTTTGGTTGACTTGTTTGTTTGTTTGTTTCTGTTGTCTTCGGTTTTCCCCTGTGCATGTCTAAGAAACCATCTGCATGGAACATAATTTTTCCAGAGCAAAAAAACATCAGAACTGTGATCTTGCATGTCAATTGATTCATCTTAATTCGAAAAATACATTTTGCTGGAAGGGAAAAAAATGGAGACGAGGGGCGTATGGGGAACATACTTCGTGTTCCATGTGGAAGCCTCTTCTCCTGCAGCTCCCCGAGTCCCCGACCCTCTGCTGCTGCATTTGGATAGGACACAACTTTGAGATATGCAAAGTAAATCAATAACTACAGAACGAGTCATCTTTAAAGACATACTGGTGCTCTCCATTGCAGTGTGTACATCCCTCCCCAACTGCCAACTGGCTCCTGCATGTTGCAGCTGCTGCTTCTACAGAGATAAAGTGACTTGTTGCTGATTCTGTGACTGGTTTAAATAAACACCAACCTGTTGCCGTACATTTTCCCCCTCCCCTTTTTGCAGAGGTTTACCAGTAAGCAGGATGTAATCAGGCACTACAACATGCACAAGAAGAGGGACAACTCCCTGCAGCATGGCTTCATGCGGTTCAGCCCTCTGGACGACTGCAGCGTCTACTACCATGGCTGCCACCTCAATGGAAAAAGCACCCATTACCACTGCATGCAGGTACACTATACAGTTCCTCCTCCACCCACACACAGAGCCACAATAAACCCACTAACCTGTACAGTAGGAGTGCATGCAGGCATATGCACACACACATGGAAACATTTGTGACATCATTTTGTTTAAAACAGGATAAGACGGATAAAAAAGCTGTCTCATTGCGGCCCGATATGAATTATACCCGAATCTGGCAAATCAGGTCACACACAAGACAAACACAACTTCAGGATGTTCACACGGTTTGTCCTACATATATGAAATGGAATCCGTTCGACACTTTTTCCATTTAAACCAAAGTGTCTTTAAAGAGCAGTTTGGGCACAAAGTAAACGAGAAAGAAAAAGGAAAGTGAAAAACAGTTGAATACATGTGAGGCGGCTCGTGCTTCTCCCCACCTCTCCTCTCTCTCGCTCCTTAATTGGCATGGATAAAATTCAGTTAGGTGTTTATATAAACTACACATTTTTCATCTTTTAGTACCAAGCAGCCAGTTGAAGATTATTCCCCCTTCTGGATTTGTTTAATTTTTTTTACATCTGCTTATTTTCAACGTGTCATTGTGCCGAGAGCTTTCTCGCCGGCAGGGCAGCGGCACAGCGGAGGATGGCTTGAGATATATTCTTTTTTAAACCCCTCTAACAGCGTAATTGTTATTAGGACATTTCAGCCCTTGTTTTAACAGTCCCTGAGAACCTGCAGATGTTGGCATCGGCTCTCTTGATTTAGGGGGATAAAAAACAGAGTGGCATTTTTTTCATTGTTTGACTCAATATGGAGAAGTTGCCCGGTTTGCGCGGGTGAAAAGTGCCACGGTTGATATACAATTGCTGCTTTTAATTCAAACATTACCTGTTTTTTTCCCCCTCTTTGTTGGCTCTGAGGGCGCCTGTGTACAACATTTTAAACTAAAGACTGAAGACAGTCATCTTACTCTGGTCTGCTTTCCTCTGCCCCCTCCACCTCTGAAATCTGTTCTCAGAGTTACAGTAAGTTTGTGATGACTCCACTGTCACACTTCAAATATGAATTTCATTTTCTTAAAGGCTGCTTTGCCAGGAAAGCACTGTAGTTTCTGCAGCTTTCTGTGGCCGCTGCCTCTTTCAGTCACTTTTTTTTTTCTCTTTTATTTTTCCAATTGTCACAATGGCAAGATTGTTTCCAGTTCCTCGGTTTGACATGAAACTCGTAGTGCTCTGCAGCGCATTACCACAAATGAAATTGTGAATGTAAGAAAACAACATTCTTCTACCCATTTCTAGGCCACTAGCATTTTCTCAACCACAATAGGCGTCCGTTCTCTATAGCTTGTACAGTATATCACATCTGAAGTGCAGGTTTTTTCAAGCCATGCTCTCAAACTGAAACTCACAGGCATGTCTGTGGACCCAGATCTTGCTTTCAGTTGCCATGTTTCGTCTCTGCTCTGCAGGTGGGATGCAGCAAGGTGTACACCAGCACCTCAGATGTCATGACCCATGAGAACTTCCATAAAAAGAATGCTCAGCTGATCAACGATGGCTTCCAGAGATTTCGCGCCACTGAGGACTGCGGCACAGTCGGGTGTCAGTTTTATGGGCAGAAGACTACACACTTCCACTGCAGGTAAATAGACCTAGTGTTGTGCTGTGGAAATTCCTCCACAGAATCCTTTTACATTGATAAAACCTACTTTTCTTATTTTTAAAATTAGTATTATCATAATGTGGTGTGACTTAATCACCATGGTAGAACTTTACATAAAAACAAAAGCCAAGAAATCTGCATCAGAAAAAAGGACTATAAGCACATTATTTTAAAGTAAATACCTGATAGTCACCACACAGTGTTGTATTCCCAGAAGTAAGATCACAACGGTTGCTCATGGTGATGCCTCAGTTATTATTCCTCCATTGTGAAGTATTTGAATCATGAAGTCTCTCTTTATGCTTAGGTACTGAGGAGACTTTGTAACAGAGAATCATCCCTAATCATATTTTGTCTTGTTATTTTCCATTCGTTTTTCAGGCGCCCAGGCTGCACATTCACTTTCAAGAACAAGTGTGACATTGAGAAGCACAAGAGCTACCACATAAAGGACGATGCCTACGCCAAAGATGGCTTCAAGAAGTTCTACAAGTACGAGGAATGCAAGTACGAGGGCTGCGTGTACAGCAAGGCCACCAACCACTTCCACTGTATCCGCTCCGGCTGCGGCTTCACCTTTACCTCCACCAGCCAGATGACCTCCCACAAACGCAAACACGAGCGCCGGCACATCCGCTCCTCCGGCGTCATGGGCCTCCCCTCCACCTTCCTGGCACCCAAGGATGAGCCGGAGGAGTCGAGCAACGACGACCTGATGGACTTCTCGACGATCAGCAGCAAGAACTCCAGCCTGAGTGCCTCGCCTACCACCCAGCAGTCCACCACTGTACCGCACCTGTTGGCCGCGCCCACCACCGCAGTCTCCTCCTCCACGTCGAGCCACAACCTCAAGCTCACCCCCTCGCTGCCCAGCGCAGGCCAGCGTATGTCCAGCCTGCTGTCTCAGGCGCTGCCCAGCAACATGCCGGTGGCCCTCGCTCTGTCCAACAGCGCTCTGGCCACCTCCAACCCGTTCTTCCCCCTCATGCCCAGGCTGCCTCTCCAGCCGCCCGCACCAGCCGCTAGCCTGATTTCAGCCGTATCTTCTGGGGCCCACTCCATGCCCACCGACTCGCTGACCCAAGGCTGCTCCACGGTGGGGGCGGACGGAGCCATGGCGTCCACCCCGACCTCCTTTGCCACCTCCTCCATCATGGAGAAGATCTCGGCGAGCAAAGGTCTGATATCACCCATGATGGCCAGACTGGCGGCTGCTGCCCTGAAGCCCTCCAACAACCCAGACGCAGGTCAGTCACAGTCCAATCACACACTGGGAGATAATAGTTTGCACACAAACTAGGTCATATTTTATTTCAAATATATAAGGACAAGTGTTTGCTTTCCAGCTGAAGGTTCATCTTTGTTTGGTTTTCTTCCTCATTATGGTCAGAATGAGACAAAAGTATCAAAACGCATGACAAATAATAACCTTTTGAACTACGCCATAACCAAAGATTATATACTACATGCGTACGAACAGCTACATCCTTTTTTCGGTGTGGACAGAGCAGAGAAAGTGCACTCAGAGGTCATTTCTGTAACTATCCCACAGCGGAGAGGCAGGCAGAAAAACCGCCGCTTTCAGGCTTAAAGGGACATACCGGAGGCACGGTCCTCTGCTCGGGGCTTGTTATTGTGTTGATCGTTTGCTAGATACCCACAATCCATTTGGAGATAAATGCGCTGACAGGGGAGAGTAGAGCCTGTAAAAGTCTCTTATGATGTTCGGAGTGGGGGCTCCTGGGGCTTGTGTTGAACATGTTTCCTCATCATTGGTCTCTTATCTCTGTCTGCGCCCGTTCCAAGCAAATGGAGGTGGAATGAAATTAAGTTCAGAAATTGCAAGAACAAAAAAAAAAATGTTTTTTTTTTCCCTCTTTTCGTATCCTCTATGCAAACTGATAAAAAAACAGAAATCACTCAGGCAGAAATGACTCAATGCACCAGAGCTAAGAAACAGGCTGTTTTTTTTGTGCTGAAACAAGAACTCAGACACACTTGCATGCATCGGCAAAGACACACTTTTTGAATTTCTAGAAACCTTCTGTTTCCACAAAAACATGTCAATATCTATTTAGCATAAACATAATTCACATAAATTTTGGAGGTAATTGGCCCGTCTGTGTTTATCATATTTCTCTAAACAAAGCCTCAGAAACTGAAAATGAAGCTAAAGTATTCAATTTCTAATGCACTGCACAGCACAGTCTTGCAGTGGGGTCTTTTCTGCGTTGAGCCTGAGCAGGTGGGGTGTGGATTTTAAATGGGACGGCTCCGGATGTTGGGACAGGGAAGGATTAGAATTCCTGGTGGTGCTCCTGGAGCAGGACAAGCCCTGGGAGGGAGCTGGGGCAGCTGCTCCGGGGAGCCGAGCTGAGCCCAGGCTGTCAGGCTGAGCTCCACCTCTGGGCTTCCAGCAGGTAGTCTGAACACTGGGAAGGCCCCCACTGAGGGTGGGGCCTCCACAGATGGTGTCTTCACCACCCCTTTTTCTCGGTGGCTTATTCAAAGGGTACAGCTCAGATCTCTTTGCTGGAAAACAAATGGTTTGAAATAAGCTCCCCTGTCTCGGTCACAGACGTTTTCGTAAATGTTCAGCGCGCACACAGGATGGCGGGGTTAGCTGTGGTTTTGTTTCTCATATTTGCTTCATAAAATGTGCGAACAGGACATTTGGGGCTAAAATGAGGAGGAAGTGGTTTCTGCTTCTCTGTCAAAAAGGTGTGAGAAAAGGCACTGTGTTTGTGGCTATTTTTCACAGTGTTTATTTTTTCATCGGGTTGTGAAACTTTGCTTCTTTTGCGGTGAATTCTGCATTTTTCCTGTTTCTGCCTGTCGTGTTTTCTCAGTACTTTTTTTTTTGTATTAATGTTCCGCTCTAATTTACCCCTAAGTGTTTTTCCCAGAGATTCAAGCATCTGAAGGGTTTACTAATTAGACACACAGTACAAATGATCTTTCACAAGCTCTGTATCTTATCCGGAGTAATTACATGGTGGTACATTATTCCTGGATAATTTCCAGAAAGAAGCTGCTTTGAGTCAAACTCATTTGTTCTCCCTCCTTGGGAAAGTGGGTAGAAAAAAATGATTTCATGATGTGCATCTGAATAAGATAGTTTTGCACTATAATCCACGTTAAACAGTCAACTTATCCTCTGCTTTAGTGAAGGAGTGCTTTGCTCGGCTCGGCGATCATGTGTGGATCATACAGCGAGTGGCTGCTTTTGATATAATGTGCTCTCATTTCGTCTGAGAGTTGATTTAATTGTCAATGACAAGGCAGGATTTGTCTGGCTAGTTAATTTTGGGTATACTCTTATCAAGTTGGGGGGGGGGAGCTGGACTTGGTAAGCGTTCAGTGACCTCAAACCAGACGCAAAATTGTTTGACTGATGTTTTCCTTTAGCCCTCCCCCTGCCCCACCCCCAGCCCCTCCAACCTCAGCCATTGTCAAACTGAAGTGACACTGACACTTCCCCATCTCCTAGCTTTCAGCTGACAAGGCCCAAGACTGGCTTTTCCACTCCTATTCTGCCTGATATGTCTCTGGGTCATCTTGTGGCAAGGGGGGAACTCTGCTTGGTTTCCCCCCTTACGTAGGCTGGTCTTGTTTTCTCCGTTGCAAGGAAAAAAAAAGAGAGAGAGAGAATCCTCACCAGGCTGAGGGCCAAGGGCACACACTTGGTTGCCCATGACCTTGCCTGTCACTATCCCTCAGCACCAGCCCTGATTCCTAAACAATAGATTTCTCACCAAAGCAATCAGTGCTGCTGGTAGGCTCCGGTTTTAGTGTCTCGGAGGCTACGGGGCCCTCACCCCTCCCACTCAAACATATATATTTTTTAAATAAACCACCACTTATTGTCAACTAAAAGCGGCTTTCTCTGTATAGCCCCAGGACAAATTAATATTTCAATCCCTTGGGATTCGCAGAAGGGGGGCAGAATTCACCTTCCTGTCAGCATTTTTACCTCAGGTCGTCCCCTGGTGTTTATTTATTTCATTCCGGGGCTCCTGTCCTCACTCACTGAATACCTATTTGGAGGAGAATGTGATCGAGAGGTCACGCTATTTGAACCAATCTGATTGGCTGTCAGCTCCAATCTGACCGACATAGCACCCCTGTTCCTTGTGGGTACGCTCAGTGGCATTGGCTGCCGCCCGTTGTCAGGCCAACAAGGAGCCTGGGAAGGTGGGAAGGGAGGGGGTGGCCAATCTGAGACTGCCACTTTCCCTCAGCATTAGCATCTCACTTAATGACCAGTTAAGAGGCAGCCTGGCAAATGAGTTGTGACAAGTGCTGCAGAAAAAGGAGTCTTTTTCCCTCATATCTCCCGCCTCTCAATCACCATTTAAAAGGCTTGACGGCCTGACATAATTTCGCAATAATTATCACTCGGAGTATTCTTTTCGGGGCCCGGACAGAAGTCACATTGGATCTCATCATAGGGTAATAATGCTGACCAACAATAACTTTGTTGTCTCTTCTCTCCTCTGCGTCTCCGGCTTGATCCTCAGGGAACGGGCAGCCGGCTTCAGCCAGCCAGTTCGGTCTGGTTCAAGTGAAGCAGGAGCCGTTGGATGCAAACTCCGGGGCCTCGCAAGACTCAACACAGGAGCACAGCCTGGACCTGAGCAAGAAAGACCACAGGTATACAGCTGCACGGTAAATGAAGAAGGCACAATGTTTATTATTATAACTGCAAAATAACCCGACAAGGAAATAAAAAGCTTCTCTGACTGATAGATGATTTCTACATGTTTGGTACATATTTTTAATTTCCATATAAATGTGCATACAATTATAAAATCCCTAATATATTTCTCAATTTTTGTGTGATCAGGATGTTTACATAAACCTTCAACTCCAATCTTCCCTCCAACTCACAGTAGATCTTATTTCTTAAGAAGACAGCATTTTTCTTCTTCATTATACAGGCACACCTTGCGTGATAAATAGTAATATTTACTGTTCTCATGCAAATCTTGACTAAACATTGTTCATTTTCCTTGTTCCAGTAATGAATCAAACGGACACCCTGTACCAGGGAATACATCTCTTTTATCCTCGCTTATGAATAAGGTAAGATCCATCCATCAAACGCCTTTCATCCCAAGACAAATTAGCGGGACACAGAGGGGCCTGTTTGTTTTTTAATGTTTCACCGCTAATAAGATGAGTTTGTATCATTTAAATTTTCCAGCCATTTTTCATACAGTGTAATTTTCACTGCACCTCTCACAAATTAATATAATGACGCAGTAGCTGGGTGCCATGCCAGATATATAGAGATGTTTGGTTTTTGATGAGCTGTTTTGAACTCGCCGTCCATTTTTTCTCCTCCTTTATACTTTTTTTCCTCCGCCTCGCCTCTCTCTACATTTATTTATAGAGTTTATAAATTATTTGATTAAAAAGTCGGAGGAGAAAAAACAGGAAGGCGCTGCCCTCATTTTTTAACAAGTCTAAATGTTAGCGTATGGAAATTTAACTGTGTATATTTTTTGTGAAGATTAAAATGGACATTGTCTGGGTCATATATCTTATCTGACTGGTACAAATGTGCCAGGTGGTTTCCATCACACACATGACGTAATGGCAGATCAGACTCTCATTTTTTTTACTCTCACCAGCCGATCAGGACCTCCTCCCTCCGTGTGCGTGCTCACCCTCCACACACATAGACACAAATGTCTTCTCTAACCTTTCCCTCGGTGAGCTTAACTTCAGAGCCGCAGTCATTAAATCCAAACAGCGAAGGAGAACTGATGTCAAACAGCTCCACTGTTGTCATGTCAGATTTTTGGGGGGTTGATTCCAGCCACCACATCACATGAAAGGGTTAACAGTTGCTCCCAGAGGATGCTTGGCAAACAACACTTGGCCTGCACTCAAGCAAAAGCCTGGATGTTTGTAAATCCGGCTGCTTTTTTTTTTTTTGTTCTGCCAAATCATGTGTTGGTTGTGCTTTCATTCTCACACTAACATATGCGAGTGCCCGGCTTGCGTATGCTCGGCTAACCCTGCTGCTGGTGGTTTGTGTGTTGTGTAGATGTCACAGGTGAACCCGGCGCTCTTCAACGCCATGAACCTGAAGACGGAGCTGGAGGCCGGCCAGGGCAGCGACACCTCTGAGGCTGCACAGTATCTGAACAGAGTGCTGAAGAGGCCCCTGCCAGAAAAACCCACCGAGATCTGGAGGACATACCTCCGCAGGTAAAAAGAAATTGAAAGAGAACATGAGATACTGGATTCATTCATTGTGATAGTGAGAAACATTTAAAAGCGCCGTCTCTCGAAGGACTTTTCCTGTAAACGCTACTGCACATATGCTGTATCACTGGAAACCCCCTGAAACATAAAGAATCCGGTCTTGCAGGAATTTCAAATGACTTCGAGCAGGGGTGTCAAACATGCGGCCCGCGGGCCAAAAGCGGTCCTCCAGAGGATCCAATCCGGCCCTCAAAGTGTAAAAATTCCAGAGAAGACATTGACTGCAGATTGTAAATTAGTAAAATTATAAATTTTAAATAATTTCTAGTTGTTTTGATTGTGAAGTAAAATACTAGATTGTTCATTGTTCATTTGTCATTTTGTGTCTCATTTTTGTAAAATTTTGTCTTGTTTTTGTTGTTTTTTGTCTGCGTTTAGACATTTGTCTCATGTTTTTGTCATTTTGTTTCTCATTTTTGTCATTTTTTTGTCGTTTGTCCATTTTTTGTTGCTTTGTAACTTTTTTGTCTAATTTTTTGTCTCTTTTTTGTTTTGTTTTGTGTCATTTGTCTCATTTTTTGTCATTTCGTTTCTCGCTTTTGTTGTTCTGTGTCTCGTTTTTGTAATATTTTGTGTTGTTTTGTTGGTTTTTTGTCTCTTTTTTTGTCTGACTTGTCATTTTGATCATAAAGTAAAATACTCTATCATTCAATTCCAGATACAGTATTTTTTTTGCACTACAACAAAGGAAAAATTTGGAGTTACGGTTATTTCTAGGTTATTATGCTGTGATTTTAATGGTCCGGTCCACTGGAGATCAGACTGGGCTGAATGTAGAACCTGAACTAAGACGAGTTTGACGCCCCTGACTTACAGTATGATGAACTTGGAGCATTTACTGTCAGATAAGTTAAACCATTTGTTGAAAGCAGTGAATGTACAGCCTTCCTCGTGTGTGTTTTTGTTAAGGTTCGACACAGATGACTTCTGTGAGGCTCAGTGCGACTTCCTTCAGAAAGTGCATTTTCACTGCCTGGTGGAGGACTGTGGTGCTCTCTTCAGCACCGTGGATGGGGCCATAAAACATGCTAAGTGAGTGTCGCACAACGGTTCATGATCGGGAAAAACGTACCCCGACTTTCTGCATTTTAGTTAGCTTTATTGATCGGTATAACAATGAGCTTCCATCTTGTTTTTCAGCTTCCATCTCCGAGCCACCTTGAAAGTGAAGTCGGAGCCTCCGTTCGGTGAAGGCAAGGACGCCAGCGAGGGAGCCCCGCTGCAGCCCGTCGCTCCCGTCTCCATGGCCAACAATCCCTCCATGGATGTGGCGCATCTCACCTCATCCAGTGGCTACAGCTCTCCTCCTCCCTCCCTGCTGGCCTGGAAGCAGCTGACCGGCAGCATCCCTCAGATGCCGGCATCGATGCCCAACCTGCCGGCCAACTCCCCCCTGGCCACCACCTCTCTGGAGAACGCTAAGCCACAAGTCAAACCTGGTTTCCTGCAGTTCCAGGAAAAGTACGACAAACATTTGTATCCACTGTAGTGTGTTGCTTTTCCTCTTTTTTTGCCAGTTGATTAAACTGTATTTTCCATTTCTATCCATCTAGTGATCCCTGTTTGGCCACCG
The DNA here is from genome assembly GCF_022539595.1 of Amphiprion ocellaris. Classification (NCBI taxonomy): domain Eukaryota; kingdom Metazoa; phylum Chordata; class Actinopteri; family Pomacentridae; genus Amphiprion; species Amphiprion ocellaris. The sequence continues at coordinate 34,162,890 of NC_072773.1, forward strand.
ACTGCAAATACTCCAACAAGTTCCACTTCCACTGCTTGTTTGGGAATTGCAAGTATGTGTGCAAGACCTCCGGGAAGGCCGAGTCCCACTGTTTGGACCACATCAACCCCAACAACAACCTGGTCAACGTCCGCGACCAGTTTTCCTACTACTCTCTTCAGTGTCTGTGTCCCAACCAGGTGAGTGCAGCTTTGATAACTCAGCCAGGAGCTGAATCACCTACTGTCATCTCCCAGAGGTTTCTAAGCATGAAGTATGCTATCTATTAGACCAGTATTTGAGGTTATTTGACTCAAGGCTTTCACAACCACTGCGCCCCGTCTTCCATCTCTGCTGCGAAAGACAGTCGACTCACCCCAGTAATGCCTGTTTATATGTCAATGATGTCATTTTGACTGCCGCATTCTCCTCTCAGAAAAGGCCAATTTAGCTGATATTACCCAATAAATCATTGTCACTTGCACAGTAAACAAGGCTGTCTGGAATAGGGCAAAAATCAGGGGAATGCTTCGCAAATGAAACCTAAATGGCAGCCCCTGCCTGCTCTCATGAGCCCGTATTTGGAAAACCGTTTAAATGAATTCATTAATGTGTCGAAAATCACCCCTCTCACAAAAAGTCCCCCCTCCTCCCTCCTTTCTCCTCCTCCTCCTCCCCTCTTTCCTCCCCTCCTCCTCCTCTTAGTCTCCATCTCCTGAACTGAGCAGATCTTATTTGGCCCGGTCCTTTGGGATCTGGGCCTCACAAACAGATGGTGGTGTACAGACATGTTAGAAAAGGAGGGGTGTTTGTGGGAAGCCTGGAAAAGCAAAGTAATTGTACTTAGAAATGCGGGATGTTCCAAACAACCAGAAAGGGAAAAAAAAGAGAGTCTGTGTTGACTGAGGTGTTGATTGTGTTTGAAACCGTGTGCGGTGCTCACTTTAACTTTGCACACAAGGAAAGATCAAATGAAATGAATCAACTCCTTCAGCTTTCACCAGATTTGACTCATGAAATTTTTAAATTGTGTGTCTCCACTTGCAGCACTGCGAGTTCAGAATGAGGGGCCACTATCACTGCCTGCGGCCCGGCTGCTTCTTTGTCACCAACATCACCACCAAGCTGCCGTGGCACGTCAAGAAGCACGAGAAGGCAGAGCGCCGTGCCGCCAACGGCTTCAAATATTTCACCAAAAGGGAGGAGTGTGGCAGGCTGGGTAAGCAAAAAAAAAAAAAAAAAAACCTCTACCTCTCTACCTCTTGTTACCTGCATCACCTCACAAAAACACCCAGTGTCAGCTTCTCATGATATTTCGCCAGGAGAAATGTGGATTAAAGGTGTTACGCTGAGAAAGATGTAGATTGATTTGTATTGGCTGTTGCAAGAGGATGTTCTCCGTGTTTACAAAGGGAGAGAGACCGGTGTTGGCAAACACAGTGTCGTGCATTGTGAGCGGTTTAGGAGGCATGAAACAAGTCCGCCTCGTAGGTTTTTGTTGCTGCATTTTGCATATTCACAATGGCACCTCAAGTCCCAGAGGTAGTCTTGACTGTACTGTATGAGCAGTAATGTCAAAGAGGGCAATCACATCCAGGTTGTTTTCTTCTTTCTTTTTGCCCCTGTCAGAAATGAGCAATTAGGTTTGTGTTTGTTAATTATCTGGCTTGTCTGGTTTAGCCTGTTTGTGTTCTGAAGCTGCGCCTCACAGCCACCGCTGCCATCACACAGAAATGAATTAAAAGTGATCTGTTTTTTTCAGGCGGTTACACAAGCTTTTCAGAACGCACAGACAAAGCAAACAAAACCAGGCCCTAAACAGCTGTTTTTTGTCCCCAGCCTGATCTGCCAACTGTATTGTTTGGGCTGGGGGAAAAACAGAAAGGATTACCATCGCTCGCACTCCAGTCATAAAGAATTGATGGGTTGCCAGTATCCATGGCAGCAACATTAAACTGAACACCGCTGATGATGTTACCTGGTTTCTGTCTCACAAAAGGCCCTCCGTGTCACGGGGGTTACTGTTATTTGCTCAACTTTGCGTGTTTAAAACGTTGTGTGTGCAAAAGCTATTTGATGACACAGACATGTTTTTCTCTTAAACCGGGTGCCATGGTTACTGACATGCTAGCACCTGCCCAGCATGTTACTCTTTCAATTATTTCTGCCTGCTTTTATATAATGGTATTTGATTAACAGGCACAAAACGGAACATTCATTTAATTTGAAATCATAAAGCAATTAGAGCCAGACTGTTAAAACACGAGAAAAGAACAGAAGAATATGAAGCAGACAGTAGTATAATGGAGAACAAAAGGAAAAATGACAATGGAGATACTTTGAAAAATGAATTTAATATGGTAATAATTGTATATTTACTTTGGTTTGCAGGGGTGTGTGCATTATTGGCCCACAGAAAATGAGAATTTATTTATGTAAATTCCTAATTGAATAAAGCATGTCAGTGTAATAAAAGAGCTCCACAGGTTCAGTGCACAGAAGCCTTGACTTGCTCAGTGTGACACCAGAGTGATCTAATATTCCTCCTACATGTACACTCCGAAACACTTTGAAACCCGATCCCTCTTTTGTCGGAGCCATATCATGAAATTAGAAAAACCTAAAAATATTTCACTTTGTGTTTGATCTAATCACGACACAGTCACACTGATAATGCTGCGTTTATCGCAGGAGCCGTTTCTGGGTGATGAGCCCGAGACAAATTAATCTGCGAATGGAGACTTTACAGCTGTTTTCTTTCTTTCCTTTTCGTTTTTTTGTTCTTCTTTGCAGGTTGTAAGTATAACCAAGTCAACAGCCACTTCCACTGCATCCGAGAGGGTTGCCAGTTCTCCTTCCTGCTCAAGCACCAGATGACCTCACACGCCCGCAAACACATGAGGCGGATGCTGGGAAAGAACTTTGACAGAGTCCCGTCGCAGGTACGAGCAGACAGACGGCGACACGGGCCTTTATGAAAAGGATAATTACATGAAAACATGGGCTGAACGCCTCGGTGAGCCAAAACAGGTGTTGATTGAAATAGATTCCAACAAAGCCAAATACCTCGCGCACCCTTTAGCAGAGAGAATAAAAAGGGAATGTACTTTTCGCCATTGAGCGCTATTCATTTATAGATTTTTAAGATCTTTTTCCTGTTATCGGTTTTGTTATTTGCTAGTTTTCTCACAAACACACGCAGTTGTTGTGGTTTCTGTTGTAAGAAGATGATAAAAAAAAGTTCCCCTTCACACAAACGCTCCTCTAATTACATAAAACGAGGACAAAATACAAATGACTCTTAATCAGTAAAAGGCCTTTTTCCATTTAGATTTTTTTATTTAAGAATAACAAGGTCTGTCGTTTCTGTCTATTTGATTTGTATACCTCATTTGTTCGTTTTTTTTGTTGTTGTTTTTTTAATGTCAGGTTTCCTGTAGTATGAGTCAGATTCAGGGAAAGACTAACAAGTGTTCGGTAAAAAAGCGAGTACTGCTCATATCCTGTCATACCAGTCAATGACAAATCACTCATGACATTCTTTTGATGAAATTTTTCACACAGGAGTGTACACATTTCCTCACTTAACCTCTGCAGTACAATATGTACCGTACATGGATTTAACTATGTGGATTTTCAAGTTCGGTTTGTTGTTTTTTTCCATTTTGTAGCCTTCGTATAACAACACAAGTGTGACATGCGTTCTTTCTGAAATGCTTCTCAATAAATGTCTGGTCGTGCACCAAGAGCCAACACCTGCATTCATCATGCATTATACCCCAAGACGTGTCTTTACAATGAAGGTTTTTTGTTTCCCCAGGTGATGCCGCTCGGCCAGAGGGCGGACGAGATGCAGCACGCGTCCGGGATGATGTCCGGGCCTGTGGCGACCCAACACGGCATCACCTCCAGCTTCTCCAACATGGTGGACGAGACCGACGACTACATGGACTACATGGGAGGAGGAGGCAGCCCCTTAGGCCTCTCCTCCGAGTCCTCCAACCAGGATCGAAGCTGCACCAGCACACCTGTTGGCAACGACAGCTCCCCAGCAGGTGAGAACACGTGAAATCCACCCAGCAGGTCAGCATGTAGAGCTAGAGTCTAAAGGTGGAAAGTGCAGTACAGGTTTTCTGCTCTCACGTTCAGCTTTACGCAACCCACCGCTTCACCGGGAAATCCAGCAACTTGTCATTTCATGCATTCTTCAATCACATATTTCATGATTCAGTAGTTTGTCTTACAATCAATAGACACATTACAGTATACGAGGTTGATGACAATGCTGTATTCTTATGTTCTGAGTCGTGGACAAGACATTTTGCAGTTTGCCTGGTCATCCCCATAAAAGCTCCATTTTGTACATCAGTGGTTTGAGTTATTGCGCTGTATGTAGCTTATTACATTTTCCTTTGGCCAGAGATCATCCCTGTGGCTTTATGTCTACTTTAGCACTTTTAGTGGGTTGAATTGTGGGAGAAAGAAGAAGGAAATGAGAAACAGCCTCTTTTTTCCTCAAACTTACTGCATATATGGATTCTCCTCTATTTTGTTTCTGAATCTGAGCCTGTCTGTAATTTTTCACATTTCTCCACGTGTTGCCAGTATTATCCACTACTCTCATCATTGTTGTTTTGGCTGGTGTTTGGGTTACTTGTCTTGAATGGGCCTCATTTTGTATCATTCTCTTATCTTTTATCTTTCCCTTTTTACCTCCCATCCCTCTGTGTGTGTGTTTGTGCGTGTGTGTGTGTGCGATCTGGCCCCTGTTTTTTGTGTATCTGCCCGTCTGTGTGTGTTTTTTTCCTCCCTCTTGCCTGTCCTTCACCCTCTGGTCAACCTGTCTCTCCAGGACAAGGCTGCCCCGCCACCACTTCTGCTCCTACCACCCCTGCTGACACTAGCGCTACCCAAAATGCACCTCCTTCTTCCCCTCCTCCTCCTCCTCCTCCTCCTCCACCGCCACCACCACCTCCTCTCTCCGTTCCTCAGCCTGGCCTGCAGTCCCAGGCCCCATCCCTCTCTCCCGCTCTCCTCCGACCTCCTCTCCCCTCACTCCCATACCTCCTCTCTCCATCCTGTCTGTCATACTCTCTGCTCAGCGCCTCTCTGGGAGCCACTCGGAGTGTTGTCATGCCAACCAACACACCAGCTTTCAGCCCCATCATTGCCACTCCGTCTCCGGTTAAAAATGACGTCCCTATAGTGCAGGATGCTGCAGGTACTTATCCCCGGCGCAAACCAACACTGCAGCTGTCACTCTCAATTATTGAGTCCTGTGCAGCATTTAACTGTGTGATCCATCCTTTCAGCAGTATGTTATGGGAAGATGAAAACATGAAAGGGGCTTTAAAGCATGCAAAAAGAGAACATTTAAGTAGAAATGATGAACCGTGCATGCTCACTGAGAAAAAAAAATTGCAATTACCTCTCTTACACCTTTGTGTGTGCTTTCTCTTTTAGTATTACCAGCAGTTAGAGCAGTAAATTTGGCACCTGTTCTATGGAGCCTGGGCCTTGTTTAGCTTCCATTAACAAGGCTGCATCAGCAGCCTCTTATTTTAATCATGCCTCAAGTTTTATCGAGGCCCACCGCTTCCTGTCTTGCAGAACAGGGATCACATCATTAGCAGTGACCCCAGGGTGTTGCAAAAGGTGGGTGCCCCTCATAAAACAACATGGAGATAAGAGGGTTGGTTAAGACTCACAGCTCCACCTCTGTTTGGAGGCTGGAGACACCCTGTAAAAGTGTCATGTTCCACAGTCAATCTATCATTTTCCCCCTCCTTTAATCATTCTGGGAATTAGGAATAAAAAAAATGGTGGCTCTCTGTGCTTACTCAGCTGTGAACCACTTCTGGCTGAGTAGGATTGAATGTTAGACTTTCAACCAGTACAGTAACTTTGCTTGTAGTTTGTAGAAATTTACTTTGCAAACCAGCTGATTAAACTTTAATATGCTTTGTTCTTTTTTCCTTTTTTTTTTTTTTTTTTAGGCAACACCATCTCCATCCCCACGGCCACTGGTGCGAAGAAGCGTTTCTGGATCATCGAGGACATGTCACCATTTGGCAAACGCCGCAAGACGGCATCGTCACGCAAGATGCTGGATGAGGGGATGATGCTGGAAGGCTTCCGGCGCTACGACCTGTATGAGAACTGCAAGGACTCGGGCTGCCAGTTCTCCCTGAAGGTGACACACTACCACTGCACCCGGGAGAACTGCGGCTACAAGTTCTGTGGCCGCACCCACATGTACAAGCACGCCCAGCACCACGACCGCGTCGACAACCTGGTCCTGGACGACTTCAAGCGCTTCAAATCCTCCCTCAGCTGCAACTTCCCCGACTGCCAGTTTTCGGGCAACAGCACCCACTTCCACTGTCTGCGCTGCGGCTTCCGCTGCACCGACAGCACCAAGGTGACGGCCCACCGCAAGCACCACGGCAAGCAAGATGTGATCAGCGCCGCCGGCTTCTGCCAGTTCAGCTCCAGCGCCGACTGCGAGGTCCCTGACTGCAAATATAAGCTGAAGTGCTCGCACTTCCACTGCACCTTCCCCGAGTGCAAACACACGGTGGTGGGCATGTCCCAGATGGACTCCCATAAGAGGAAGCACGAGAAGCAGGAGCGAGGCGAGCTGCCGTCTGTGTCGCCCAAACAGGAGGCGGCGCACCACCTCGGAGGAAACGTGGCGGCTGTTCCTCCATCCTCCCTGGGTCTTTCTACTTCCTCCCCCGGCGGCCTCCACGGTTTGTCCCACAACATTAACAGCAGCGCTCCCTCCATGCTCTACCCGCCCGTTGGCATCGGTTCTGACTATAACCACTCGTACCCGCCGTCCTCCATCAGCCTGGACAGCTCCCTCAACCTGGGCACCGACGCCAGCGGCTCCCTGTTCTTCCTGAAGAACGCCGTTGGTTTGGGTCTCAGCGACTCACTGGACCTCAGCAAGAAGATGCACCACGAGGCGGCGCGATCGGGCCACGCCGCCGCACGGTCGGGCCACGCCGCCGCGCCCCCGCTGGGCCTGCCGGCAGCTCAGGACGACACCACAGGAACATCCGGAGAGGCCGAGGACGACCTGTCACCGGAGGAGGAGGCGCACGCTGAAGAGGAGGACGAAGACGAGGAGGAGGAAGAGGCAGAAGATGAGCTCAACAGTGACTCAAATGATGATTCGATGGCGGAGCCTGACGGCGAAAAGGACAATGGCGAGAGTTTTGATGCTTCCGTTAACCACACTGATACTTCCCAACTGGAAAAGCAAGACGCTGACCCATAAATTAAAAAAGAAACTAAGTGACTGTAGGAACTGCAGAAAAATCCTGTGTACTATAAAAAAAAACAAAAATGAAAGTGGCCTCATTTATCATGTTTAGAGACTTCAGATGACGACAAAAAACAACAACAGCAGCGTGGAGAAAATGACGGCCCGAAATGATTTATTATGATGTTTACAAGATGACCAACATTATTAATTCAATTATGCATTAAAAAATATGAACGGAGACACACAGAGTTAGGCCCTGTTTTACACGTGGGGCAGCAATGTAAAGCATTTTACTACACATCAGTCTTTTTGTGTGCGTGCATGTTTGAATTTAATTTATTTTTCATTTTTTTCACTTTTTTGTGTGTGGAAAAAAAAACACGTTAAGAAAAACAAAAACAAATCTCTCTATATAACTATTATATGTAAGTGTGTGTGAGTGTGAACGACGATATACAAAAGGAAAAATGCTGGCACAAGCGACGTGAATTGCAGGGCCGTGGATACGTAAGAAAAAAGGGACATGAATCACTAAAGGGGAAAGAGGATGTGTTTCAAACATTTGATTTTTTTTCTGTATTATTACTATTATAATTATTATTAATTATTATTATTATTAGACACTGAGAGCAAAAAGGGGTTGCATTTTGCTCGTTCCCGTCTCTTTGGTGTCGTTTTCTTTGTTCTCGATGACACATGGATTTTGACCAGTAACTGTCTGGTCAGTCTCAGCTGCAGTCAGGCGTCCAAGAAAAGCCGCCAGCCTCAACGGTTCTCTGTGACATTCTGCTAGAATAATATGTTCAACTAGCTACCAAAAACCAAGCTTAGCCCTTGTAATTTTAACCCCCCACCCCGCTGTGGAGGAATCAAGTTCGTGCGTTGGATAGTGCACTTTTATATTAGCTGACCATGACGATAGGCGACTCGTGAGTATATTTAAAAAAAATATTTTTGTTACCGTTTGCATCTTTGCATTAAAAATGTTGTTTTTTTTCCTCTTTTTGTTGTGTTGTTAGTCAGAAGCATATCGATCTGTAAGCGGGCGAGGTTGTGATTAACGGCCGGCGAGTCGGGTGGGATGGGAGGGTGAGGAGGGCGAGGAGGGTGAGGAGGGTGAAGGCGGGAGTCCGACTGACTGGAGGAAATGATGAGTCACTCAGATGCAGCGATTGAAAAAAAGAGGTGGTGGAGACGACGATTAGAGGAAGCGTCAGGGAGTGTGTTTCATGTTGAAAATGTACAGACCGAAAAAAATGTCTCAACGGCATTTTGGTTTTTTTCCACTCACTTATGGCTGTGGTTGAGCTCCTGTTGTAATGGTTTTTATTTAATATTTATGTGACCTTCCAATGAGAAAAAACATTTTTAGGGTGTTATTGCACTTTTTAGGTTCATTTTTACCGTCTGAAAACAAAAACAAAAAAAAAACAAAAAGAATGATATATATCTTTTAACAGGGAATTTGCTTTAAAGATATTGTTTTAGTTCACTTTTGCTTTAATGCACAAATAGATGTTAGTGTGACAAAGATCTGTTGTTTCTGTGATTTATTTAAAAGACTGGTTTTTATTTTTATTTTATTTTTTTGCTTTTCTTCTGTGATTGGACAGCTTGAAAAAAAAAAACAAGAAAAAAAGGGGAAAAAAAGGAAATATGGTGCGCCAGAAACCAAACGGTGCCCCAATAAGAAACACTAATACGGACTGTGATTTAAATTAATTCTGAAGACGTTCATAGCAATGCTCACTTACTGTAGTACTAAATTATGAATCTGTCAAACCACCCTCTGGTTTTTATTGAGCGAATATGTACGACTGAGGAGTGGACACACTGATCGAGAATTATCTCCTGAGCTTGGCATTGGAAATAAATGATCATAATATAGGGAATAATAATGTGTGTAGATGATATTACTCCAGATATTGTTTTGAGAAGAAAAAAAAAGGTTGTACAGTATTTTCCTCTGTAAAAAATAACTATATATGAACAAAATGCTCTTTGATGAACAGCTTCCTTTAAAAAGAAAACCGTAAGAAGGAGAAATGAATAATAAAAAGTTAAAAATTCAAGTAGCCTCATCATAGTTTGCTTGTGTGCGTGACCTTTTTTTTTTTTTTTTTTTTTAATTTCCCCGGATCTTCCCCCCAGAAGTTGTTCATACTATAGCAAACGGCAGATTCCGTTATTTGCAGTATATATATTTTTTTCTCTTTTTTTCCAAACTCTGTCAGAAGCTCAAACTGAAAATACATTGATTTGAATTCATTCATTGATGTTTCTGTTTTATTTGTCAGCTCATTTTATTCATTGTCATTTTTCTGTGTGCTTTTTTTCCTCCTCATTAACTGAAATTCTTTGGTTTGTATTTTGCTGTGGGCATGCTACGTTCACAGACTGAACTCTCTTCCGGGACTCTGTTTGCAAAGCAGAGGCATTACTACATTTGTTTTTTGTTCTTTTTTTTTGTTTGTTTTCTCATCATTTGTGGAGAATAACTGTAGGGGCTGGGAGACATTGTGCACTTGAATTCAGTTTGTGTGTGTGTGTGTGTGTGTGTGTGTGTGTGTGTGTGTGTGTGTGTGTGTGTGTGTGTGTGTGTGTGTGTGTGCGTGTGCATGTGTGTATGTGTGTCAGTGTGGGTGTAAAATAGCCAGATTTGTAAAAAGTTGAAAATAAAGAAACTATAATTATTATGACACATGTAGTGGCTTGATAGTGCTTCGGCCTGAGGGACTTTTTTGGGGGGGAAGGGGAGAAGGTGCTGCTGGACGACGGCAAGGCAAAAGGTCGCGGTAGCGCTTCTTTTTTTGTCTCTTTTTCTACCAGTCAGTGATACTACTGAAGTGTGTGTTTCTGTGTGTGTTGTGTGTGGTTGTGTCTCTCCCTGAGAGAGACGGATACCAACAGTCGTGGTTCGAGATGCTTCGGCTCAAAACCATAACCTCATGACCCTTTTCGCTTTTTTTTCCCCCAGTTTGTTCCGCTATAATAGACCCTTTTTTTGTTGTTTTGGTCACAGAATTTGAAGAAAAAAAGCCCATCTGCATTCATGCAGGTAGAGGAATCAACAATATTTGTTGTCGGAGTCGCCCGTTGTTCACTCTTGACATTCTGGTGCAAGAATAAGATCAGAGCCGAGGACCATTAGGGAGATTTAAAGGCCTGCTACTGCTAACAAGATGGCTTTCTGTGTCTTGCTCACTGTTAACGGGGCACATTTATTATTATTATTATTTTTTTTTTTTTCCCGCCTCGAGCCCTGTGCTGGGTTTCCTCCTCCTACTCCCTCATGTCACCCAGTGGCCAGTGTGCTGACTCTATCTGTCCCTTCGTCTACAGCTGTTCCTGTCCTTCCTCCTTCTCTTCCTTGTGATGTTTTTTTAATAATAAAAAAAAAAGAAAAGAAAAAAAAGCACACACACACGGGTAAAGGCATCACCATCTGTCAGCCAGCTGGTATCCTGTATATAATCTACCAGGAAAAAAAAAAAAAAAGAATAAACATGAAAATTATATTACACAAAAACCAGACGGAAACGACCTCCAAATCCTGCATAGGCTGCTGCCGAAATGACAGATCATTTTACTGTTTTAATTAACAGAGTAAAAAGGATGGTATAAAAAAGTGGTGGGGAAATAAACAGAGATGTATTTCCACTGCTGGAAAAAATCTAATATGAAAGCCACCTGCTTACTGCAGAGTAGTGGATCAACACAGCAACATTTTAGACTTTGTAAAATATATTGCACTTTTGGACTAAAAGCCATCTCCCGTTAGCGTTCAATTTGGCAAGATTTATGAGACATTTTATATGAAAAGTAGACAATGAAGCAATTTTTTAAAAAGTCTCTACTTGAATTTGTTGCCCTCAGCACTACTATTCATTCTAGTCATACTGCTTATTTCCACTTGGATACAGTGCTGTTCATCTTCATTGTGCTATATTTATGTTTTTCTTCTGTTTCTGCATGTCTTATGCAAAGATTGAGCTTTTCACTCAGTGAAATAAAAACATACTGAATAACTTTAGGCCTGCTTTCAGCGTCAGTGTTTTTTTAAAGGACTATGGCACGTCTTTCAGCAGATGCATACCTTCTGTTTTTTCACAAAACACCTCCAAGTCATACATACTATGAGCGCCAAATGTGTGCGGCGGCCAACGCTGACATGCAGTCAGTTGATGTGCCAGGAACAGGTTGAGTAAGAGTGCGAGCAGCAGCGGAGAGGCAACAGTTGAGGATGGGAACATACACGACAGGTGTGCGCTGCATATGTGGTCACATGATGCCTATAAGGCAGATTAGGGCCCAAACAGATGAAGCGCTGCTTAATGGCAGCTTTTATTAAGTTCACAAAGCGTGGAGGGAGAGGGTGAACAGAGGAAAAGCAGGTGGCCGGGCCTGTGCACTCTTAGATGAAGACAGATATTGTACGGCGGAGTCTGAAGAGGGTAGCCACTGTGGAAGGATTTATGGAGATTTGCCCGCCCTGGACTCACCGCCTGCCTGTTCCACGAATACTGCAGTAATAGACAAGAGAGCTGGAAGAGCTCGCAGAGAAAAATGTGGCAGCCGTGAAAGCAGAGAATGTGGTCGTACGGGATGAGATTAAACTATAATGATAAGTATGAGGCTGGTCAGTCGCTGCAACAACAAAAAGTAAAGTGATGCAGAGAAATAAAGAGAAATCCAACAAGACGTTCTGCACAAATGAAAGCATAAAAAATAAAAGAGCACAGCTTTGAGATTATGAGTGAAACATCAGTACCAAGACATGCGTTAGGAATGAAATAAGATGAGAAATGTACAAAAGAATATCTGCATTTAAAAGAAATGCCAGGTGCAGGATGAAAAATAACAACATAGATAGATAGATAGATAGATAGATAGATAGATAGATAGATAGATAGATAGATAGATAGATAGATAGATAGATAGATAGATAGATAGATAGATAGATAGATAGATAGATAGATAGATAGATAGACAGACAGACAGACAGATAGATAGATGCTGTTGTTACAGCAGCTGGATAATCTACAAGGGGTTAAACAACAAGACAACACAGAATATTATGGTCAGGTATAAAGTCAAGGTAACATAAAATAAAATAAAACAATAAAATTAAATAAGGATATGGAAAATATAATATAGAAAGAAAAAATTCACAGAATACACAATTGTGAAGAAATACTAACAACACAAAAAACACAACAAAATAAAACAAATAAGGAGCGGGTTGTTGGGAGCTGCCACATGGCACAACGCCAGAACGCAATATTATGCAAAATCATTGATACATAAACCAAATAAAGGGTTTACAGGAAGTTCTTAGACATAAACGTGCACTGTTTGATGAACGAAATACTTAAATGAGATGTATTCAGATGCAGGTAACTAAAATGTGAAGCTCCATTTAATAATAAAACCCAATAATTCAGGTGCAACATGAAGCCAACAGAAATAATAAAAACTGTCATGATATGTGTCTGACTCCAGATCAGCTGGAACACAGCAGCTCAGGTCGTCTGACTCTGTTTGGACTCGATGTGCTTTACAGTGTGATGATTGGCAACGTGAAGCAGCACCTCCAGCGCTCCGTGTGAGGGCCCCAGACACAGATATGTCAGCGAGATGTGTCTACAACACACTTCACTTTAGTCCATATCTCTCTGCAAAAAAGTGCCTGCAGGCGAACACACACCGCTGGAGCAGAAACGCTGCTGCTGGTTGGTGCATCTGCCCCCCTTCAGTCGCTCTGATGCCTCCTGACACATCGGTTCACACGAGGCCACGGATGAGCTGCTGAAATCACAGTTTTTCACACCAAAACCCCAAAGATGTGCCATTATAATCAATAGTTTCACATTAACAGTGGATTATGGGATGTCAAAAGCTCCGTTGTTCTCACCCAACTCAGCAGTTTCACTCATTTCTGCTGAGAATCTGACAGTTGTCAGTTTTCTCGTTTCAGCCACAACTTCACTGTTTTGGTTCAGTTTCTCAGCAGCGTCAGTTTTTTGTCCACAGCAGCTGTTTGAATAAAGTTGTGATAAACTCATGTTACTCTACCTGCTCAGCACCAAACGGCTCACAGATGTTGCCTCAGGGATGAACACATCGGAGCATTTAGCCACCAGAGAGCACGAGCTGGTGGTGGAGTCCAAAACGGTGTGAATATTAGATCAAGTTTATTTTTGTTTATTTATTAGCATTCCCTATAGCAGAATTCTAAAGCGCAGCTAATCTTCCTGAGGTCTGCATTTGAAACTGTGACAGGTCAGACTTTTTGATTTTTGATATTTTGCTGCATTTGATTGCTACTGGGAACTCGGTATTTCCAACGTCCAACTGCGATTAGTCAAAGAAAACCTCACCAGAAGTCACATTTCACATTTGGCAACTTGACTCGGGTTTCTTTATCTCAACTTTTGCATTTTGCATCATTTTCCCAAAAGAGCCTCTTATTTATTTTTTTTTTTTGTCTAAATGCTTAAACCATTAGGTGAAATAGAATTTTTGCCCTTTTTCGCTCTTCTTCTTCTTCAGTTACATTAACTACATGTTAGCTGGTGAACATTTCTTAATTGAGGAAAAGCAACAAAGCAGACCAAGAGGCAGCAATGTCTTTATTTCCACTTTGTACACTGAACGCATCTCACTTGTGAGGTACATTAAATGCAACGTTGTTTTGATAGTTTCTTTTTTTTTAGTATTATTACTGTCTAGGTTGATACTTTGGGGAATGATATAAAATGTGACCCCAGCCACTGAGTAAGAAATCCTTCTTCTGGTGGCATTTTCTTCCTAGTTTTAGAGCGGATATTCTAAATTCCCAGTTCACCCTAATGCAGCATTATCATGCTAATGTCTAGCTACTTTAGCTACATTGTTCCAACATTGAACGTATCATAATCAAAAATTGAACTGATAGAAATATTTGGGTGACACAGTAGAGCACCTCAGGAAACAGGCAAAATGAAGATCTACCCAAACAACACAGCAATAGCTGTCTTACAGTGGACTGATTTAGAAATATATTCAGCTCCACTTCATGTGGAACTCATCCAGTGTGATGACATCCGTCTTAAATGTGTAAAGCAAAGTTTTTCTAAACCCTGAAGCAGCTCAGTTCAACACAAAATGAGGTTTGGGCCCCGAGCAGAGAAGCATTTGCATAAAGAAATGACCTCTCTTGTGTCATTTCTTTGTCATAAAAGCAGCTGGTTGCTGACACCACATGTGTACAATATATCATGTGTCTATATGACATGCCAGCAGCACTCATTTAACCACTTCATTGGCCCATTTATAGTTTACGTTTTTGGATGAGCTGCTTCCCTCCTTCTCTTTCAGCGCTCTGCCCTGGCTAGACCTCTCTTTAAATCCGGTGCCCTTTGCAATAGCTGTTCATTTATCTATTTTTGCATGCGTATGAGCTTATTTTGGAAAGACCTCAGTCACACCGCAGAAAAGGGGGCTGTGTGAAAAAAGCAGCTTTGCCATTGGTAGCAGCTGTTGCTGCTGAGACACCTCAGAGGAAATGGAGAATTGGACACACACTCATCCAATTTACCATTAACAAGACCTTATTGGATGCAGGGCCTTAGAAACATGTGGCTTTGCCTTATGTGGCCCTGTTTCGATACGCTGCCGTTCCTCTCCACTGTGGGTTATGACACTGTTGGCATCTGTGATTGGGGATCAAAGTTAGATATGTGCAGTGATATCAAGTCTGGCATTCAGCCTCAAGCAAAACAAAACAAGAAAGCAATTGTTGCAATGGGGATGTTTTCTGCCACAATATTCAAAATTCGGCACTGAAGAATGAGACTCCAAGGCACCAAAATAATAAGAATGTCCATGTGTTTGGAAAAATCATTCCTAAAGGAAAGTCTGAGTTGTAACATGAGATAGTTTCAAACATCAAACACCAAAATTGGTCCACAAAGATCTGCAAAAACGAGAGACTTCCACCCGTTTTATGTTTTCCACATTTAATTTCAACCACACCAAGAGAACTAAGGTTGTTGTCAAGCTTTTCAACATAGCAACCGCTGGTCAGACGGGCCCTGACTTCATCCTCCTCCATGATTTCATGCAGCAACAATTATATAATTATCTTTTAAAGATCCCGTCCTGCGTAAGCCGCTCATCTACTCTACATTCGCTCAGCAGATCTGAATCAGACACTTTGCTCTTGTGCAACACCTGTGTGTGTTTTGTTTCTGGTCTGGTGGCATTTTTTTTCTTTTTTTTTTCCATAAACACATCTGACATTCTTCAGAGGACGGTGTATCTACAAATCTTTGTCTTTCAACGCATTTTTTTTCTTTCTGTAAGGACACCGATAACAAAGCATCCTTTTCTCACAGATTTGCTGGAACATTCAGTAAAAACAAACAACAGTGGCACGTTATTAACCTCAAAAACCAGAAAAGCAGGATTAAGCCGCCGGTTCTCACAGAAGAGCTGAGCAAACCACCCGGAAACTGCTGATCTAATTGTCACAGTAATGAATCAGATGTGTTTTTTGCTGTTTTTCACTGAAAAACTTCATTCCTTTATTTTGTTTTTCATCTTCATTGAGGTCAGAGTTTGTTCGAGGGTAGGGTCGTGCTCAAGAGAAGAAGAGAGATGGAAAGAAAAGAATTCAGTGAAACTATAAATCCATAGAAACGTTCAGAACTTCAGGTGAGTCGAGGCTTTTCTTAGGACACTTGAGAAATTATGAGTTTGACCTTTAGATGTAGTTTCCTGATAACTGAAATTCATTATTTCCACACAGTTGAGTCGAAGTCTTCTGGATGAGACAGAGCATCAGGTAATTAACACCTGATGCATTTCCAATGTTGATGGATGTTGGATGTTGGATGATTGGAAATGAAAAAGCTGCTTCGGTTCCGACTTTAGGTGACTGTGCTGATCCGGGAACAAACACAGCAGCTCCCATATTCCTGTGAGCTGTTTGAAGTGAACACAGGGAGTGGGGGAGGCGGGAGGAGGTGGGGGTGTAGTGTTACGGCGGGGGAGATGTTATTTGGTAAACATGCAGTTGTCATCTTACAAACACAAACAGAATCCAGTGGAAAGATTAGCGTTGAGGCCCTTTAAACAGCTTGTGAAAAATGAGCCTCCTGTCAGCCTGGTTACATAAATGTTTACTAAGAAATACCAAACATTGTGTTCTATTTGTTTTACTTTGCCTCAAGTTTGCCCATTGCCGCAGATTAGTCATCCCCGGAGTTAAACACAACTTTGCCAGCAGAACAAACAGCTAGTAGCAGACAGCAACCAGAAACAAGTGCAGAAAATGGTTGATCGGGGCTGGCAAGCGGCCACGCGGCCATTACCCTTCAAGTAGTTTGCTTCAGAATTGGACCAGAGGTCTCCGGAGTTGAGTGGGAGTGTTTCATCACTCTATAAAGTCTGGTCCAAAAGCAGAGAGCTTACAGCAAAAAGTCAAATGGCAATCTCTCAGAAGCCAGAGTCATTCTCATTCCACTTCATTTGCCACAGCGCAGCTCCACTAACTGGCAACCGAGGCCTGCTGTTGCTGCTGCTCTCTTGGCAAACGGAGAAGTTCTTAAGTGCTAAGCTGTAAATTTGCTTAATTTGACGTGAGTCCGAGGGGAATGGGATCATTTTCTTTCAGGGAAAAAGCCTGGCATATTGGCTGACAATAAGCCGGAATGGTCCAACATGGTGTTTCTGCTCGGCGATGACGGCTGGAACACAGAGCAGACAGCGTTGGACAGAGCCGTAAAAAGCGTTTGAGTCTGGCAGCGGCGCCGCGTGACTCATTTTCATGTTAATAACGTGAAAGCCTTTCAACGCTAATTTCTGTGGAGGAAAAATGATGATGAAGCGGCTCAAAGTGGTTTGTCTGTACATACAAGAAAGTTGGAATTTACCGAGCATGCATGTGCACCTTCATTAACCCTCCTGTTGTCCTCATTTACAGGCACCAAAAATATTGTTTCCTTGTCTGAAAAAAATCCAAAAATTCTGAAGAAAATTCCCAAATCTCTGAAAATTTGTAAAACCTTCAGGAAGAAAATTCCAATAATTCCTTAAAAGTTTCCTTTAAAAGTTTGGCGTAAAAAATATCACAAAAACATCATAGTTTAGTATGTCGTCCAAAATGTGACCAAAATGTCATAGTTTAGTATGTCGATCTACAAAGGTCATAGTATAGCATGCTGCTCTAAAAACGTCATAGTATAACATTTCGTCCATAAAACATCATAGTATAGCATGTCGTCCAAACTACGAAACAGGACAGCATGTCACTCTAAAAACGTCATAGTATAGCATGTCGCTCAAAAAACATAGTATAGTAAGGCATTTTTTTTGCAACAAAATTCATAATTTTTTTTTCAGTGGACTAAAGGCTATACTCTGACGTTTTTAGAGTGACATGCTATACGATGTTTTATGGAGTGACATGCTAAACTATGACATTTTTTGGGCGACATGCTAAACTATGATGTTTTTTGGGTGACATGCTATACTATGACATTTTTTAACCCTCCTCATAATGACGTTTGAGATTTATGCTGCTGTTATTTGTTTAGTCCAGACTAAATGACAGAAATCCACAACTGTAATTGTATTTCAGGACTCGGTTATTAAATGTCAAAACAATCCATGTGATTCTAAAAACTCAACAGCTTTACAAACTCTAAGATTAAACTCTCCACAAGGATCCAAAATAAGTTGGACTTCTACATGAGAGCTTAAATTATTCTTCATCTACTTCCTGAAAAGTTTGGTCAATAAAAAAGACAAAAACTAATATTTTCAGCTGAACTGAAGACAGACTTTGTGATTTTTCTGCTCACATGTTGTGTTGTTGTAAACTTACTCTTTCAAATAAATATCCTCCTAACCCCCTGGAAACCAGTGTTTGTCCTGTTTTTGTTACTCCTCGGTGACCCTAGACAGCCGGGTCCTAATGTTTTTTGAGCAACACACCATACTATGACGTTTTTACAATGATGGTTCTACTATGGAACCAGTTTGACATGTTCAGGTGTTCTTTGTGTGAAAACTCAGAGATTTCAGGGATCAGAAGGTGGTTTTCAACTTTCTTTGTTAACTTTCTGCTTCAACTTCAAACTAAATTTCCTTCACTCACCCAGCCCTCTGGACTTCCAGTAAGCTGTGTTCCTATTGGCTGTCCAGGTGGCTGTGTTCCTATTGGCTGTCCAGGTGGCTGCTTGGTGTTATCAGGAACACCTGAGCAGCTCAGTGTCTTCCTGCTTTATTTAGCTGCAGACAAACATTTCCTCTGCTTCTCTTCACCACTGAACCGGGTTTGGCTCCATTCCTTTAGTTTGTTCTTGAGGCGTTGGCTTGCAGCTTCCAGCAGTAAAATCATCTTTAATGTGTTTCTTGGTGTGTTTTAGGGCTTTGTACTGGATAGTTGTCTTGGTAAATGTGGTTCTTTAGCCACAGTTAGCACATGGTGCTAATGTGTGCAGTGATTAGTGGATTTGATGCAGCTGAGTTGTGTCTTTATCTTGGCTGTAGTGAGTCTTCAGAGGTTTCTGGTCAGACACATTCTGTATTCTTGTTTGAGAACCAACGTTGGTTGTCCAGAAGGTAAGAGTTCCTGTCCTGATTCTCTGTTCTCAGAGGTTCTCTGGTAGGCTGCAGGAGACTTTAGCGTTTGGGTTGTGCTAGTTTGGTTTTTGTATGGTTTCATTTGGACGACTATCTTGAGGCCCCTCCATGTGGTTTAGTGAGGTTTTCTTCAACAGTTCTACAAAGCAACCTGCAGCAGAATAGACTTTGAGAGTTTTTAGGAAGTTCTGGAGATCAGACTTTAGAGCAGCAGAAACATTTGTCAGTAGTTTGAGCAGGAGAAGGTGAGCTTCAGAGTAAAAATGAGACAGAAACCTTCTTGACCCGTGTGGTGAGGTCCTGTACCAAGAGTTTGAGCAGGTTGTGAAGAGTCTGTAGTTCTTTGGTCTGAAAGCACAAGAAGAATTGACTCATTAAAGGAGAAAACAGGAGATATTGTTGGTTCTTCTGTCGCTCTGCAGTTTCCTTAGACTGAATATAAAGTTTATATTTTAAATGATTTCCCATGTGAGCCCAAGGAGACTTCAATAAACTCCCTCCATCCCCTGGACACAACAGATTTTATGATGTTAAATCTTTTTATTTAGTTTGTTTTTTAGTTTTAATTATAGTTTTAGCATATTTTTTTTCTCTTTGCTTGTGTAGTTTTGTCATCTGTGTGAAAGGTGCTAAACAAATAGAGTTGAATTGATAAAGTCATGATTGTGACAACAGAAGTATTTTCATTGTGATTTAAGGGTTTGTTTCATTTTTAAAGTTAGGGTTAAAATTTTGACAGAAAAAAGGATTAAAGAAATAAACTACATTAAAAAAGAAATTAAAGGAAAAAAGCATTTAATACAGTAAAACTTTTAAAAAGAAAATTAAACATTAAATACAATTAAATTATATTAAACAGACAAAATATTTAATTAGATAATTAAATAGAAGATACAAAACATGTAATTATGAAAATTAAATGTTTTAAACAAAAATATTAAACATTAAAGATGAAATATTTTAGATAATTAAACATTTAAAAAATACAAAACATTAAATTAGATTATTAAACCTTTAAAAAGACAAAACATTTAATTAAAAAATTAAATGTTTAATTAGAAAATTAAATCTTAAAGACAATAAAACTTTAAATAGCAAATAAACAGAAAATACAATGAAGCATTGAAAAAGAAAAATTAAACATTAAAAGGTGGGAAAACATTCAAAAAGAAAAACCTTAAAGGTTTAATCGAAAAATTAAACATTGGGAAAGAAAGGAAATTTTTTAAACAAGCCGATAAAACATTTGAAAAAAGAACAATTAAACATTAAAAAGACAAAACACTTAGTATTTTTTTCCGACATAGTATAGTAAGGCATTTTTTTTGCGCCAAAATTCATGATGATTTTTTTTCAAAGAAAACCTTTCTGGAGTGTTTTTCACGGCCTCCTTTACATTATTTCATCATATGGCACGTTTTTACAACATGTTTGAAAAATGGCATTTTTTTTCGACATAGTATAGTAAGGCTTTTTTTGCGCCAAAATTCATGATGATTTTTTTTTCAAAGAAAACCTTTCTGGAGTGTTTTTCATGGCCTCCTTTACATTATTTCATCATATGGCACGTTTTTACAACATGTTTGAAAAATGGCATTTTTTTTCGACATAGTATAGTAAGGCGTTTTTTTTTGCGCCAAAATTCATGATGATTTTTTTTTCAAAGACAACCTTTCTGGAGTGTTTTTCACGGCCTCCTTTACATTATTTCATCATATGGCACGTTTTTACAACATGTTTGAAAAATGGCATTTTTTTTCGACATAGTATAGTAAGGCATTTTTTTTGCGCCAAAATTCATAATGATTTTTTTTTCAAAGAAAACCTTTCTGGAGTGTTTTTCACGCCCTCCTTTACATTATTTCATCATATGGCACGTTTTTACAACATGTTTGAAAAATGGTATTTTTTTTCAACATAGTATAGTAAGGCGTTTTTGTTGCGCCAAAATTCATGGTGACTTTTTTTTCAAAGAAAACCTTTCTGGAGTGTTTTTCACAGCCTCCTTTACATTATTTCATCATATGGCACGTTTTTACAACATGTTTGAAAAATGGCATTTTTTTTCGACATAGTATAGTAAGGCATTTTTTTTGCGCCAAAATTCATGATGATTTTTTTTTTCAAAGAAAACCTGTCTGGAGTGTTTTTCACGCCCTCCTTTACATTATTTCATCATATGGCACGTTTTTACAACGTGTTTGAAAAATGGCATTTTTTTTCGACATAGTATAGTAAGGCATTTTTTTTGTGCCAAAATTCATGACGATTTTTTTTTTCAAACAAAACCTTTCTGGAGTGTTTTTCACGGCCTCCTTTACATTATTTCATCATATGGCACGTTTTTACAACATGTTTGAAAAATGGTATTTTTTTTCAACATAGTATAGTAAGGCGTTTTTGTTGCGCCAAAATTCATGGTGACTTTTTTTTCAAAGAAAACCTTTCTGGAGTGTTTTTCACAGCCTCCTTTACATTATTTCATCATATGGCACGTTTTTACAACATGTTTGAAAAATGGCATTTTTTTTCGACATAGTATAGTAAGGCATTTTTTTTGTGCCAAAATTCATGATGATTTTTTTTTCAAAGAAAACCTTTCTGGAGTGTTTTTCACGGCATTCTTTACATTATTTCATCATATGGCACGTTTTTACAACATGTTTGAAAAATGGCATTTTTTTTCGACATAGTATAGTAAGGCATTTTTGTTGCGCCAAAATTCATGGTGACTTTTTTTTCAAAGAAAACCTTTCTGGAGTGTTTTTCACAGCCTCCTTTACATTATTTCATCATATGGCACGTTTTTACAACATGTTTGAAAAATGGCTTTTTTTTTCGACATAGTATAGTAAGGCGGTTTTTTTCCCCAAAATTCATGATGATTTTTTTTTCAAAGTCAACCTCTCTGGAGTGTTTTTCATCGCCTTCTTTACATTATTTCATCATATGGCACGTTTTTACAACATGTTTGAAAAATGGCATTTTTTTTCGACGTAGTATAGTAAGGCGTTTTTTTTGCGCCAAAATTCCTGATGATTTTTTTTTCAAAGAAAACCTTTCTGGAGTGTTTTTCACGGCCTCCTTTACATTATTTCATCATATGGCACGTTTTTACAACATGTTTGAAAAATGGCATTTTTTTTTCGACATAGTATAGTAAGGCATTTTTTTTGCGCCAAAATTCATGATGATTTTTTTTTCAAAGAAAACCTTTCTGGAGTGTTTTTCACGGCTTCCTTTACATTATTTCATCATATGGCACGTTTTTACAACATGTTTGAAAAATGGCATTTTTTTTCGACATAGTATAGTAAGGCATTTTTTTTGTGCCAAAATTCATGATGATTTTTTTTTTTCAAACAAAACCTTTCTGGAGTGTTTTTCACGGCCTCCTTTACATTATTTCATCATATGGCACGTTTTTACAACATGTTTGAAAAATGGCATTTTTTTTCGACATACTATAGTAAGGCGTTTTTTTCGCGCCAAAATTCATGATGATTTTTTTTTTCAAAGAAAACCTTTCTGGAGTGTTTTTCACGGCCTCCTTTACATTATTTCATCATATGGCACGTTTTTACAACATGTTTGAAAAATGGCATTTTTTTTCGACATAGTATAGTAAGGCGCTTTTTTTGCGCCAAAATTCATGATGATTTTTTTTTCAAAGAAAACCTTTCTGGAGTGTTTTTCACGGCCTCCTTTACATTATTTCATCATATGGCACGTTTTTACAACATGTTTGAAAAATGGCATTTTTTTTCGACATAGTATAGTAAGGCATTTTTTTTGCGCCAAAATTCATGATGATTTTTTTTTCAAAGAAAACCTTTCTGGAGTGTTTTTCACGGCCTCCTTTACATTATTTCATCATATGGCACGTTTTTACAACATGTTTGAAAAATGGCATTTTTTTTCGACATAGTATAGTAAGGCATTTTTTTGTGCCAAAATTCATGATGATTTTTTTTTTTCAAAGAAAACCTTTCTGGAGTGTTTTTCACGGCCTCCTTTACATTATTTCATCATATGGCACGTTTTTACAACATGTTTGAAAAATGGCATTTTTTTTTCGACATAGTATAGTAAGGCATTTTTTTTGCGCCAAAATTCATGATGATTTTTTTTCAAAGAAAACCTTTCTGGAGTGTTTTTCACGGCCTCCTTTACATTATTTCATCATATGGCACGTTTTTACAACATGTTTGAAAAATGGCATTTTTTTTCGACATAGTATAGTAAGGCATTTTTTTTGTGCCAAAATTCATGACGATTTTTTTTTTTCAAACAAAACCTTTCTGGAGTGTTTTTCACGGCCTCCTTTATATTATTTCATCATATGGCACGTTTTTACAACATGTTTGAAAAATGGTATTTTTTTTCGACATAGTATAGTAAGGCATTTTTTTTGTGCCAAAATTCATGACGATTTTTTTTTTTTCAAACAAAACCTTTCTGGAGTGTTTTTCACGGCCTCCTTTACATTATTTCATCATATGGCACGTTTTTACAACATGTTTGAAAAATGGTATTTTTTTTCAACATAGTATAGTAAGGCATTTTTGTTGCGCCAAAATTCATGGTGACTTTTTTTTCAAAGAAAACCTTTCTGGAGTGTTTTTCACAGCCTCCTTTACATTATTTCATCATATGGCACGTTTTTACAACATGTTTGAAAAATGGTATTTTTTTTTCGACATAGTATAGTAAGGCGGTTTTTTTCCCCAAAATTCATGATGATTTTTTTTTCAAAGTCAACCTTTCTGGAGTGTTTTTCACGGCCTCCTTTACATTATTTCATCATATGGCACGTTTTTACAACATGTTTGAAAAATGGCATTTTTTTTCGACATAGTATAGTAAGGCATTTTTTTTGCGCCAAAATTCATGATGATTTTTTTTTCAAAGAAGACCTTTCTGGAGTGTTTTTCACGGCTTCCTTTACATTATTTCATCATATGGCACGTTTTTACAACATGTTTGAAAAATGGCATTTTTTTTCGACATAGTATAGTAAGGCATTTTTTTTGTGCCAAAATTCATGATGATTTTTTTTTTTCAAACAAAACCTTTCTGGAGTGTTTTTCACGGCCTCCTTTACATTATTTCATCATATGGCACGTTTTTACAACATGTTTGAAAAATGGCATTTTTTTTCGACATACTATAGTAAGGCCTTTTTTTCGCGCCAAAATTCATGATGATTTTTTTTTCAAAGAAAACCTTTCTGGAGTGTTTTTCACGGCCTCCTTTACATTATTTCATCATATGGCACGTTTTTACAACATGTTTGAAAAATGGCATTTTTTTTCGACGTAGTATAGTAAGGCGTTTTTTTGCGCCAAAATTCCTGATGATTTTTTTTTCAAAGAAAACCTTTCTGGAGTGTTTTTCACGGCCTCCTTTACATTATTTCATCATATGGCACGTTTTTACAACATGTTTGAAAAATGGCATTTTTTTTCGACATAGTATAGTAAGGCATTTTTTTTTGTGCCAAAATTCATGATGATTTTTTTTTTTCAAACAAAACCTTTCTGGAGTGTTTTTCACGGCCTCCTTTACATTATTTCATCATATGGCACGTTTTTACAACATGTTTGAAAAATGGCATTTTTTTTCGACGTAGTATAGTAAGGCGGTTTTTTTCCCCAAAATTCATGATGATTTTTTTTTCAAAGTCAACCTCTGTGGAGTGTTTTTCATGGCCTCCTTTACATTATTTCATCATATGGCACGTTTTTACAACATGTTTGAAAAATGGCATTTTTTTTCGACATAGTATAGTAAGGCATTTTTTTTGCGCCAAAATTCATGATGATTTTTTTTTCAAAGAAAACCTTTCTGGAGTGTTTTTCACGGCCTCCTTTACATTATTTCATCATATGGCACGTTTTTACAACATGTTTGAAAAATGGCATTTTTTTTCGACATAGTATAGTAAGGCGCTTTTTTGCGCCAAAATTCATGATGATTTTTTTTTCAAAGAAAACCTTTCTGGAGTGTTTTTCACGGCCTCCTTTACATTATTTCATCATATGGCACGTTTTTACAACATGTTTGAAAAATGGCATTTTTTTTCGACATAGTATAGTAAGGCGTTTTTTTTTGCGCCAAAATTCATGATGATTTTTTTTTCAAAGAAAACCTTTCTGGAGTGTTTTTCACGGCCTCTTTACATTATTTCATCATATGGCACGTTTTTACAACATGTTTGAAAAATGGCATTTTTTTTTCGACATAGTATAGTAAGGCATTTTTTTTGTGCCAAAATTCATGATAATTTTTTTTTTCAAACAAAACCTTTCTGGAGTGTTTTTCACGGCCTCCTTTACATTATTTCATCATATGGCACGTTTTTACAACATGTTTGAAAAATGGCATTTTTTTTCGACGTAGTATAGTAAGGCATTTTTTTTGCGCCAAAATTCATGATGATTTTTTTTTTCAAA